>NW_027315724.1:15233313-15275813 GCF_026437365.1 Eucyclogobius newberryi | reverse complement strand
TCATTATTTTGTATTTTGGACATTTTAAATTGCTGTATTGGTTTAAATTGACTCGATAGAAGCAACAAGTCCAGTGACTCTGTTCAAAATGACGGCGCTGATTTCCTGTTGTTCCTTTATGGACTCCAACCTTTTAGCTGACGGTCGCAAGAAATTGAGTTGATATAAGAGCAACGGCAAGCCTTAGATGGAGTACAGTTAGATACCTTTAAAACATAAACCTTGGTCCATTTATTAGTGCACAAAGTTGGGCATCCAAGGTTTACATGTGATGGCAATAGGCATGATTCAAATTGTAATTATTCAGCATGATATGTACTCCTATCCTAAATCCTTTGAGGAGCTACTTAGAAGGCGATGAGAGCTACTGGAAACCGCTAATTACAGTGTGTTGTCTGGATGGTTTGGCTCCGGGCTCCAAACATTAACCACAGGTAAAATCCTCCAGCTAAAATCTTGCCCAAGCCCAGCTCAAGATCTGCAGATGGGTCAGTGAGCGCTGACCCGTAACTCTAAATGCAACTTTGAGAGGGGAAAAGAGATGGGGAAAACAATTAAAACATAGTTAAAAGTTCTAAAAACATGATTTTGCAGATTATTTCATTTAGTCTAATGATATAATCAGCTGGAGCTTCAATCTTCATTTTTCTCTGATCGCTGGGGAGCTTCCCCTTACTTCTTCTTCTTCACTATTTGCTTGATTCTAGCATTTACATAAAACCCATCATTTTTGAGAGCACTTACTTCCCCTCTCTGCCCTCAATTGTCCTTAAACCCGTCTTGCGCTGCTCCTTGTTGGCCTCGCTGCTTTGTATACTTGTCCCTAATGGATGGGTGACTGTGACATGTAAAAATGCCGGCTCTGCCCTCACTCTGCTGTAATTCCAGCCTATAATAGCCTTCTGCAACAATAACCGTCATTGCTCCGCCACTTGTAATGATTAGTCTTGTTGACGCTGCTGTCACTAAATTGAGTGTGCGCGCATACAGTAACAGCTGTTTGTTGGTAAGGCAAGTTTATTTGTAGAGCACAGGGCAATTCAAAGTGTTTCAAACAACAGGAAAAAAATGCTTTAAAATCACAAAGACATGACAGAAATCACAAAACCTTCATTTCTATTCATTCAATTTAACAGTTTTGCTGACATGAAATCATACGTTTTGTCCGTGCTTAGTGACTCGCCAGATGGAAAACCAAATCTATTAGAGCACACTGGCAGACTCTCTTTCCCATATTTATGTGACATTGACATGTGTCTCCGGGATGGGCACTTTGCTTTTAGATTGATTCTTTCCCATGTTTGACCATCTCTAGACGTCAGCGTGCTATCTGCCTCTGCACACGTCTGTGCTGAGCATATGTATCTTTAATGACGACTCTCTCATTGACGCCTCCACCTTATGTGTGGCTCTTTTGAATGTTTAACGACAGACCCGGTCTCCTTTGCCCCTCCCTAGTTTTAGCTTTGGCTAAACTAATTGTCCCAGACAAAACTCGACCAAAGCTTTTAATGTTAAAACTCACTCTCGATATTGGTATTCACATTTTAGACTGTGGGTGAGGAATAACACAGTGTAGGAGGCGTTAATAAGGTGTCGATATATTGTTGGTGAATATGTTTGGGTGCGAACGAGGCTGTGTTTTATAGTTTTTTTGCCAGTAATGTAAATGATGAGGGTTCAGGTTGGAGAGAGGCTTTGTTCAATCCAGTGCTTTTGTTGTGCCCATGAGCAACTAATCATTAGTTTGGTAATTGTTTAATCTGGCGTTTATTCTTGATTTGTTTTAGATGATACATTTTACACAGTTATTATGTCTTTTGGGTTTTTTACTGCTCTCGCCGAGCCATAAAACCGCTTCTCTCATGTGCTGGAGTCTGTGTATAGTAAAAACAAATCATGAATCGATTACTAAATTATTTATTTTTCTTCTGTTTCTATTTTATTTTTTTTTTTATTTATTTTGATGTTTGTTTCTTCAGTTTTCTTTATTTCTTTTCATCCAAAAAAAACAAACACTAAAAAACCCAAAGTAGCCCATAGAATAAACCCAAAATGTCTGCATGTGTCCCGCTGTGTCTGTCCTGTCAGTCTCTGTGTCTGGTGAATTTATCCATCATTTTTTCCATTTTGTAAATGCCCAAACTAATTTCAGTCCAGACCTTGACAGTCGACTCCGCCCCTGTCATGCATTGTCTTGTTATTGCGGCAGCTAAAAGTACCGTTCACTCCACAGGTATCCATTTATCAATGTCCCCAACACAAAGTTTTAAAGTCAATGGAACGTCGGTGTTGAAAACAGTCTGCAGTGCCTCATCAATCTCTGTTCAATATTTCTGCATTTCAGGGCAATCCAAAACACATAATAGGATAGTGAGGAGCCACTTGACAGCCACAACATCACATACTTCCCTGTGAATAATGTGCACTTTGACATGCTGTTATCAAATACTGTGATACATTTTCCCAACAGATTTATTTTGTGCTTCTCCATTGACATATGCATCTATGTTCCCATTCTTCATCAGTCATAACACAATTTCCTTCTCTGTGTTTGATAAATTGTGTAGAAGTGTGGCCAAGGCCTTCTCTCCTGAGTGGGCATGAATCATTACCTCCTTAGTGGCAGTCACAGTAACAGTCTTGTTTACACTGTCAATCTTAAAGTCCAAAATGATTCCAAGTCCCATCGTCTCTTGGTGAAAAACAGAAGACACTCTCGGTCTCGCTCCATGGCTGGAGTTGTGGAGTTGTTGAGTCTCTGTGTACGTATACCCACTTTCTTCCTCGTCTGCTGCACATCCCAGTAAATGGCAGCCTAATCCTTTCCAAATCCCAGCAGTCGCGGGCAGGGGAGCCCCTCGGGTGGAGAGAGGCGCGAGGGGCAGTCTCAGCCGCGGGTCCTACACTCAGATTAAAAGTATTAACATGCTGGTTGTGTCTGCGGAAAGATAGGGAGAGAGGACAGTTTGTCTCTCTAAGGGTTAGAGTGGAATTTAAATGGAAAGGTGAAAAGTCTTTAATGAAGGAAATTGTTGTAGTTATGACTGAAAATAAATTAAATCATTGTTAGTTCACTTTGAATATAAAGTCAGACTATTCTAAAACTACTCAGGATCGGTTGAATTCTGTTTTATTATGGATACCTGTTCAAATTAGTATCTAGTATATGTTATAGTGTCGTCAGTCTACTAACATTTTAAATACAGATGATACTGATATCAATAGCACAATAAAAAACACGTAAACAAGTAGTGTGGAATCAGTGTTAGTATCTGCTAGGGCTGAAACGAGTTAATCAATTAATCGCAACAAAAGGATTATTTAGATGATTTTCAAATAATTTATAAATCAAATAATTGTTATCTGGACTATGAATGAACACCAAAATATGCCATATGCTACAAAAATAAGTGTTATGGTTCAGATAAAGCAAGAATTATACCAGAATAACATAGGAAACATCTGCACTTACTATTTCTGATGAAAAAACAATTTTGTATGCAAGCAACGATCAAGTCCTCCAGCGGCATTATCTGGGTCAAATTGGGTCAGAAAATCTATATTTTGCGGTCTAAACTACTAATCAAAAGTCAGACTACTCGAATACTCAAAAGTAATTTAAAATAAAGGTTGAGTTTAATTATCTAACCTTTGAACTCTCCATTCACTCCTCCTGTCACATTATGGTTGGTAAAACTGCTTTTGTAGCCGCAGTTGCGCTGAGGCGACTGACAAACATGCGACCGCCATTTTGTGTCAATGGCTCCTCCGATCACAACCAATAACACGGCCACATCTTTCACACAAACGAGGCCAGGGAGGTGTAGTGTCTTGCCCATCGACACAAGAACACAACTCAGTTACCGGGCTAACCTTAAGTGGGCAAACATCTCTTCACATTTAGCTAGTTATTTCAACCAGAAAGGATAACGTGACACAACAAAAAGTATACATCTTAAGAGAGAGAGTAGCTATATTTGTCAGGCAAAGACAATCTATCACCCATTTACAACTCTGCTCTCAGGCCTAAAGCAAAACAAGTCAGGCTAATCAGAGTATGCTAATAGGAGTTAGATTACCCATTAGAAGCATGAATAATTAGGCAAAATATAACTCAGGTGACGGTTCACAATTTAAGAATACTTCAATAAACTAACAATAAATACTCTTTACAAACAACAAGCTTGTGTTCCGCCCTTCAGTGACTTCCCAGAATGTTATTCACTCTTTTTCTGTCCACAAAATCTAACTTAATCTAAATTTGAACATCCCAGTTGTTATTTTAAAAAGTCCAGGGTTTTGAAAGACATTTTGTATTGTTTTGGAGCTGGACTTTTACATGGATTGTATGAGTTGATGCTGTCTTTCTGCATTTGCTGCTGATCCATGTTCCTCCTGTTGTTCCACTCCACTCAGCAGATGCATTGATCTCCTCTCCATCTCTGTCACTCACTGCATACACTGACATGACACCAACTTTAGTCAGCAATAGTGCACCAATGATGGGAATAGTACATTTAACACCTGACTAAGAAGCTGGTCCTGTTGTGTATCACTCGACCCATAGTACAAACTTCGTAACTTGGCTTTCCAGTGAAAAGCTTTGGGCAATAAACGCTAATTTGTTCATCGGAAACACGTGTGGGTGGGTTCAGAAGAACAATGCTCTGAGCAGCAATCAAAACACAAATGCAGACACTCCTACATTTATCACTTGGAACTATAAAGACCGAAGAAATATAGAGGATAATTTTTTATAGCAATTACTCTGTAACAGAAGGAAAAAGAATAATGCAGTTTCAAAAATAGCATTGTTTATTGCGAAGGAGATACAACATTGATCATTCAGAGGCATAGAATACATATGTTTGTGTTTTGTTTACGGCACTTTTGTATTAGCAGTTGACTCTTATATCAGGGGCTTTATTTTATATTATATTTTTGAGGACTATGGTCTGTGGGCCGGATGACAAAACAGCAAAATGTTATGTTCTACAACAACCAATTATAACAACATTGCTCTGTCATATTACTAAAAACAGGACTAAACCCAAGAACAACCAGATCAGATCCAATCTAGGACTAGACCAGGGCTAAATCAAAACTAATATCTCCCTGTACGACCAGGTCTAAAGCATGTTTAATGTAGACTAAAGCATGTTTATTGTAGACTAAAGTAGGTTTATTGTAGACTAAAGCAGGTTTAATGTAGACTAAAGCAGGTTTAATGTAGACTAAAGCAGGTTTAATGTAGACTAAAGCAGGTTTAATGTAGACTAAAGCAGGTTTAATGTAGACTAAAGCAGGTTTAATGTAGACCAAAGCAGGTTTAATGTAGACTAAAGCAGGTTTATTGTAGACTAAAGCAGGTTTAATGTAGACTAAAGCAGGTTTAATGTAGACTAAAGCATGTTATTGTAGACTAAAGCATGTTTATTGTAGACTAAAGCAGGTTTAATGTAGACTAAAGCAGGTTTAATGTAGACTAAAGCATGTTTATTGTAGACTAAAGCATGTTAATGTAGACTAAAGCAGGTTTAATGTAGACTAAAGCATGTTTAATGTAGACTAAAGCATGTTTATTGTAGACTAAAGCAGGTTTAATGTAGACTAAAGCAGGTTTAATGTAGACCAAAGCAGGTTTAATGTAGACTAAAGCAGGTTTATTGTAGACTAAAGCATGTTTATTGTAGACTAAAGCATGTTAATGTAGACTAAAGCAGGTTTATTGTTGACTAAAGCAGGTTTA
This sequence comes from Eucyclogobius newberryi, assembly GCF_026437365.1. NCBI lineage: Eukaryota > Metazoa > Chordata > Actinopteri > Gobiiformes > Gobiidae > Eucyclogobius > Eucyclogobius newberryi. The sequence goes on along the minus strand of NW_027315724.1, from coordinate 15,270,061 downwards.
TTGTAGACTAAAGCAGGTTTATTGTAGACTAAAGCATGTTAATGTAGACTAAAGCAGGTTTATTGTTGACTAAAGCAGGTTTATTGTAGACTAAAGCAGGTTTATTGTAGACTAAAGCAGGTTTATTGTAGACTAAAGCAGGTTTATTGTAGACTAAAGCAGGTTTATTGTAGACTAAAGCAGGTTTATTGTAGACTAAAGCAGGTTTAATGTAGACTAAAGCAGGTTTATTGTAGACTAAAGCAGGTTTATTGTAGACTAAAGCAGGTTTAATGTAGACTAAAGCAGGTTTAATGTAGACTAAAGCAGGTTTAATGTAGATTAAAGCAGGTTTAATGTAGACTAAAGCAGGTTTATTGTAGACTAAAGCAGGTTTATTGTAGACTAAAGCAGGTTTAATGTAGACTAAAGCAGGTTTAATGTAGACTAAAGCAGGTTTATTGTAGACTAAAGCAGGTTTAATATAGACTAAAGCAGGTTTATTGTAGACTAAAGCAGGTTTAATGTAGACTAAAGCAGGTTTAATGTAGACTAAAGCAAGTTTATTGTAGACTAAAGCAGGTTTAATGTAGACTAAAGCAGGTTTATTGTAGACTAAAGCAGGTTTAATATAGACTAAAGCAGGTTTATTGTAGACTAAAGCAGGTTTAATGTAGACTAAAGCAGGTTTAATGTAGACTAAAGCAGGTTTATTGTAGACTAGAGCAGGTTTATTGTACACTAAAGCATGTTTAATGTAGACTAAAGCAGGTTTAATGTAGACTAAAGTAGGTTTAATGTAGACTAAAGCAGGTTTATTGTAGACTAAAGCAGGTTTAATGTAGATTAAAGCAGGTTTAATGTAGACTAAAGCAGGTTTATTGTAGACTAAAGCAGGTTTATTGTAGACTAAAGCAGGTTTAATGTAGATTAAAGCAGGTTTATTGTAGACTAAAGCAGGTTTATTGTAGACTAAAGCAGGTTTAATATAGACTAAAGCAGGTTTATTGTAGACTAAAGCATGTTTATTGTAGACTAAAGCAGGTTTAATGTAGACTAAAGCAGGTTTAATGTAGACTAAAGCAGGTTTATTGTAGACTAAAGCATGTTTATTGTAGACTAAAGCAGGTTTAATGTAGACTAAAGCAGGTTTATTGTAGACTAAAGCAAGTTTATTGTAGACTAAAGCAGGTTTAATGTAGACTAAAGCAGGTTTAATGTAGATTAAAGCAGGTTTATTGTAGACTAAAGCAGGTTTAATGTAGACTAAAGCAGGTTTATTGTAGACTAAAGTAGGTTTATTGTAGACTAAAGCAGGTTTAATGTAGATTAAAGCAGGTTTATTGTAGACTAAAGCAGGTTTATTGTAGATTAAAGCAGGTTTATTGTAGATTAAAGCAGGTTTATTGTAGACTAAAGCAGGTTTATTGTAGACTAAAGCAGGTTTAATATAGACTAAAGCAGGTTTATTGTAGACTAAAGCATGTTTATTGTAGACTAAAGCAGGTTTAATGTAGACTAAAGCAGGTTTAATGTAGACTAAAGCAGGTTTATTGTAGACTAAAGCAGGTTTATTGTAGACTAAAGCAGGTTTAATGTAGACTAAAGCAAGTTTATTGTAGACTAAAGCAGGTTTAATGTAGACTAAAGCAGGTTTAATGTAGATTAAAGCAGGTTTATTGTAGACTAAAGCAGGTTTATTGTAGACTAAAGCAGGTTTAATGTAGACTAAAGCAAGTTTATTGTAGACTAAAGCAGGTTTAATGTAGACTAAAGCAGGTTTAATGTAGATTAAAGCAGGTTTATTGTAGACTAAAGCAGGTTTAATGTAGACTAAAGCAGGTTTATTGTAGACTAAAGCAGGTTTATTGTAGACTAAAGTAGGTTTAATGTAGACTAAAGCAGGTTTATTGTTGACTAAAGCAGGTTTATTGTAGACTAAAGCAGGTTTATTGTAGACTAAAGCAGGTTTAATGTAGACTAAAGCAGGTTTAATGTAGACTAAAGCAAGTTTATTGTAGACTAAAGCAGGTTTAATGTAGACTAAAGCAGGTTTAATGTAGATTAAAGCAGGTTTATTGTAGACTAAAGCAGGTTTATTGTAGACTAAAGCAGGTTTATTGTAGACTAAAGCAGGTTTATTGTAGACTAAAGCAGGTTTATTGTAGACTAGAGCAGGTTTATTGTAGACTAAAGCATGTTTAATGTAGACTAAAGCAGGTTTAATGTAGACTAAAGTAGGTTTAATGTAGACTAAAGCAGGTTTAATGTAGATTAAAGCAGGTTTAATGTAGACTAAAGCAGGTTTATTGTAGACTAAAGCAGGTTTATTGTAGACTAAAGCAGGTTTAATGTAGACTAAAGCAGGTTTAATGTAGACTAAAGCAGGTTTATTGTAGACTAAAGCAGGTTTATTGTAGACTAAAGCAGGTTTAATATAGACTAAAGCAGGTTTATTGTAGACTAAAGCATGTTTATTGTAGACTAAAGCAGGTTTAATGTAGACTAAAGCATGTTAATGTAGACTAAAGCAGGTTTATTGTAGACTAAAGCAGGTTTATTGTAGACTAAAGCAGGTTTAATGTAGACTAAAGCATGTTAATGTAGACTAAAGCAGGTTTATTGTAGACTAAAGCAGGTTTAATGTAGACTAAAGCATGTTAATGTAGACTAAAGCAGGTTTAATGTAGACTAAAGCAAGTTTATTGTAGACTAAAGCAGGTTTAATGTAGACTAAAGCAGGTTTAATGTAGATTAAAGCAGGTTTATTGTAGACTAAAGCAGGTTTAATGTAGACTAAAGCAGGTTTATTGTTAACTAAAGCAGGTTTATTGTAGACTAGAGCAGGTTTATTGTAGACTAAAGCATGTTTAATGTAGACTAAAGCAGGTTTAATGTAGACTAGAGCAGGTTTATTGTAGACTAAAGCATGTTTAATGTAGACTAAAGCAGGTTTAATGTAGACTAAAGTAGGTTTAATGTAGACTAAAGCAGGTTTATTGTAGACTAAAGCAGGTTTAATGTAGACTAAAGCAGGTTTATTGTAGACTAAAGCAGGTTTATTGTAGACTAAAGCATGTTTAATGTAGACTAAAGCAGGTTTAATGAAGACTAAAGTAGGTTTAATGTAGACTAAAGCAGGTTTATTGTAGACTAAAGCAGGTTTAATGTAGACTAAAGCATGTTAATGTAGACTAAAGCAGGTTTATTGTAGACTAAAGCAGGTTTATTGTAGCAGGTTTAATGTAGACTAAAGCAGGTTTATTGTAGACTAAAGCAGGTTTTATGTAGACTAAAGCAGGTTTATTGTAGACTAAAGCAGGTTTATTGTAGACTAAAGCAGGTTTATTGTAGACTAAAGCAGGTTTATTGTAGACTAAAGCAGGTTTAATGTAGACTAAAGCAGGTTTATTGTAGACTAAAGCAGGTTTATTGTAGACTAAAGTAGGTTTAATGTAGACTAAAGCAGGTTTATTGTAGACTAAAGCAGGTTTATTGTAGACTAAAGCAGGTTTAATGTAGACTAAAGCAGGTTTATTGTAGACTAAAGCAGGTTTATTGTAGACTAAAGCAGGTTTATTGTATACTAAAACAGGTTTATTGTAGACTAAAGCAGGTTTAATGTAGACTAAAGCAGGTTTAATGTAGATTAAAGCAGGTTTAATGTAGACTAAAGCAGGTTTATTGTAGACTAAAGCAGGTTTATTGTATACTAAAACAGGTTTATTGTAGACTAAAGCAGGTTTAATGTAGACTAAAGCAGGTTTAATGTAGACTAAAGCAGGTTTAATGAAGACTAAAGTAGGTTTAATGTAGACTAAAGCAGGTTTATTGTAGACTAAAGCAGGTTTAATGTAGACTAAAGCAGGTTTATTGTAGACTAAAGCAGGTTTATTGTAGACTAAAGCAGGTTTATTGTAGCAGGTTTAATGTAGACTAAAGCAGGTTTATTGTAGACTAAAGCAGGTTTATTGTTGAATAAAGCAGGTTTATTGTTGAATAAAGCAGGTTTATTGTAGACTAAAGCAGGTTTATTGTAGACTAAAGCAGGTTTAATGTAGACTAAAGCAGGTTTATTGTAGACTAAAGCAGGTTTATTGTAGACTAAAGTAGGTTTAATGTAGACTAAAGCAGGTTTATTGTAGACTAAAGCAGGTTTAATGTAGACTAAAGCAGGTTTATTGTAGACTAAAGCAGGTTTATTGTAGACTAAAGCAGGTTTATTGTAGACTAAAGCAGGTTTAATGTAGACTAAAGCAGGTTTATTGTAGACTAAAGCAGGTTTATTGTAGACTAAAGTAGGTTTAATGTAGACTAAAGCAGGTTTATTGTAGACTAAAGCAGGTTTATTGTAGACTAAAGCAGGTTTAATGTAGACTAAAGCAGGTTTATTGTAGACTAAAGCAGGTTTATTGTAGACTAAAGCAGGTTTATTGTAGACTAAAGCAGGTTTATTGTAGACTAAAGCAGGTTTATTGTAGACTAAAGCAGGTTTATTGTATACTAAAACAGGTTTATTGTAGACTAAAGCAGGTTTAATGTAGACTAAAGCAGGTTTAATGTAGATTAAAGCAGGTTTAATGTAGACTAAAGCAGGTTTATTGTAGACTAAAGCAGGTTTAATGTAGACTAAAGCAAGTTTATTGTAGACTAAAGCAGGTTTAATGTAGACTAAAGCAGGTTTAATGTAGATTAAAGCAGGTTTATTGTAGACTAAAGCAGGTTTAATGTAGACTAAAGCAGGTTTATTGTTGACTAAAGCAGGTTTATTGTAGACTAAAGCAGGTTTATTGTAGACTAAAGCAGGTTTAATGTAGACTAAAGCAGGTTTAATGTAGACTAAAGCAAGTTTATTGTAGACTAAAGCAGGTTTAATGTAGACTAAAGCAGGTTTAATGTAGATTAAAGCAGGTTTATTGTAGACTAAAGCAGGTTTATTGTAGACTAAAGCAGGTTTATTGTAGACTAAAGCAGGTTTATTGTAGACTAAAGCAGGTTTATTGTAGACTAGAGCAGGTTTATTGTAGACTAAAGCATGTTTAATGTAGACTAAAGCAGGTTTAATGTAGACTAAAGTAGGTTTAATGTAGACTAAAGCAGGTTTAATGTAGATTAAAGCAGGTTTAATGTAGACTAAAGCAGGTTTATTGTAGACTAAAGCAGGTTTATTGTAGACTAAAGCAGGTTTAATGTAGACTAAAGCAGGTTTAATGTAGACTAAAGCAGGTTTATTGTAGACTAAAGCAGGTTTATTGTAGACTAAAGCAGGTTTAATATAGACTAAAGCAGGTTTATTGTAGACTAAAGCATGTTTATTGTAGACTAAAGCAGGTTTAATGTAGACTAAAGCATGTTAATGTAGACTAAAGCAGGTTTATTGTAGACTAAAGCAGGTTTATTGTAGACTAAAGCAGGTTTAATGTAGACTAAAGCATGTTAATGTAGACTAAAGCAGGTTTATTGTAGACTAAAGCAGGTTTAATGTAGACTAAAGCAGGTTTAATGTAGACTAAAGCAAGTTTATTGTAGACTAAAGCAGGTTTAATGTAGACTAAAGCAGGTTTAATGTAGATTAAAGCAGGTTTATTGTAGACTAAAGCAGGTTTAATGTAGACTAAAGCAGGTTTATTGTTAACTAAAGCAGGTTTATTGTAGACTAGAGCAGGTTTATTGTAGACTAAAGCATGTTTAATGTAGACTAAAGCAGGTTTAATGTAGACTAGAGCAGGTTTATTGTAGACTAAAGCATGTTTAATGTAGACTAAAGCAGGTTTAATGTAGACTAAAGTAGGTTTAATGTAGACTAAAGCAGGTTTATTGTAGACTAAAGCAGGTTTAATGTAGACTAAAGCAGGATTATTGTAGACTAAAGCAGGTTTATTGTTGACTAAAGCAGGTTTATTGTATACTAAAGCAGGTTTATTGTAGACTAAAGCAGGTTTATTGTAGACTAAAGCATGTTTAATGTAGACTAAAGCAGGTTTAATGAAGACTAAAGTAGGTTTAATGTAGACTAAAGCAGGTTTATTGTAGACTAAAGCAGGTTTAATGTAGACTAAAGCATGTTAATGTAGACTAAAGCAGGTTTATTGTAGACTAAAGCAGGTTTATTGTAGCAGGTTTAATGTAGACTAAAGCAGGTTTATTGTAGACTAAAGCAGGTTTTATGTAGACTAAAGCAGGTTTATTGTAGACTAAAGCAGGTTTATTGTAGACTAAAGCAGGTTTATTGTAGACTAAAGCAGGTTTATTGTAGACTAAAGTAGGTTTAATGTAGACTAAAGCAGGTTTATTGTAGACTAAAGCAGGTTTATTGTAGACTAAAGCAGGTTTAATGTAGACTAAAGCAGGTTTATTGTAGACTAAAGCAGGTTTATTGTAGACTAAAGCAGGTTTATTGTAGACTAAAGCAGGTTTATTGTATACTAAAACAGGTTTATTGTAGACTAAAGCAGGTTTAATGTAGACTAAAGCAGGTTTAATGTAGATTAAAGCAGGTTTAATGTAGACTAAAGCAGGTTTATTGTAGACTAAAGCAGGTTTAATGTAGACTAAAGCAGGTTTAATGTAGACTAAAGCAGGTTTAATGAAGACTAAAGTAGGTTTAATGTAGACTAAAGCAGGTTTATTGTAGACTAAAGCAGGTTTAATGTAGACTAAAGCAGGTTTATTGTAGACTAAAGCAGGTTTATTGTAGACTAAAGCAGGTTTATTGTAGCAGGTTTAATGTAGACTAAAGCAGGTTTATTGTAGACTAAAGCAGGTTTATTGTTGAATAAAGCAGGTTTATTGTAGACTAAAGCAGGTTTATTGTAGACTAAAGCAGGTTTAATGTAGACTAAAGCAGGTTTATTGTAGACTAAAGCAGGTTTATTGTAGACTAAAGTAGGTTTAATGTAGACTAAAGCAGGTTTATTGTAGACTAAAGCAGGTTTAATGTAGACTAAAGCAGGTTTATTGTAGACTAAAGCAGGTTTATTGTAGACTAAAGCAGGTTTATTGTAGACTAAAGCAGGTTTAATGTAGACTAAAGCAGGTTTATTGTAGACTAAAGCAGGTTTATTGTAGACTAAAGTAGGTTTAATGTAGACTAAAGCAGGTTTATTGTAGACTAAAGCAGGTTTATTGTAGACTAAAGCAGGTTTAATGTAGACTAAAGCAGGTTTATTGTAGACTAAAGCAGGTTTATTGTAGACTAAAGCAGGTTTATTGTAGACTAAAGCAGGTTTATTGTAGACTAAAGCAGGTTTATTGTAGACTAAAGCAGGTTTATTGTATACTAAAACAGGTTTATTGTAGACTAAAGCAGGTTTAATGTAGACTAAAGCAGGTTTAATGTAGATTAAAGCAGGTTTAATGTAGACTAAAGCAGGTTTATTGTAGACTAAAGCAGGTTTATTGTATACTAAAACAGGTTTATTGTAGACTAAAGCAGGTTTAATGTAGACTAAAGCAGGTTTAATGTAGACTAAAGTAGGTTTATTGTAGACTAAAGCAGGTTTATTGTAGACTAAAGCAGGTTTAATGTAGACTAAAGCAGGTTTAATGTTGGACTAAAGCAAGTTTAATGTAGACTAAAGCAGGTTTAATTTAGACTAAAGCAGGTTTATTGTAGACTAAAGCAGGTTTATTGTAGACTAGAGCAGGTTTATTGTACACTAAAGCATGTTTAATGTAGACTAAAGCAGGTTTAATGTAGACTAAAGCAGGTTTAATGTAGACTAAAGCAGGTTTAATGTAGACTAAAGTAGGTTTAATGTAGACTAAAGCAGGTTTAATGTAGACTAAAGCATGTTTATTGTAGACTAAAGCATGTTAATGTAGACTAAAGTAGGTTTAATGTAGACTAAAGCAAGTTTATTGTAGACTAAAGTAGGTTTAATGTAGACTAAAGCAGGTTTAATGTAGACTAAAGCATGTTTATTGTAGACTAAAGCATGTTAATGTAGACTAAAGTAGGTTTAATGTAGACTAAAGCAAGTTTATTGTAGACTAAAGTAGGTTTAATGTAGACTAAAGCAGGTTTATTGTAGACTAAAGCAGGTTTATTGTAGACTAAAGCAGGTTTAATGTAGACTAAAGCAGGTTTATTGTAGACTAAAGCAGGTTTATTGTAGACTAAAGCAGGTTTAATGTAGACTAAAGCAGGTTCATTGTAGACTAAAGCAGGTTTAATGTAGACTAAAGCATGTTAATGTAGACTAAAGTAGGTTTAATGTAGACTAAAGCAGGTTTATTATAGACTAAAGCAGGTTTATTGTAGACTAAAGTAGGTTTATTGTAGACTAAAGCAGGTTTATTGTAGACTAAAGCAGGTTTAATGTTGGACTAAAGCAAGTTTAATGTAGACTAAAGCAGGTTTAATGTAGACTAAAGCAGGTTTATTGTAGACTAAAGCAGGTTTAATGTAGACTAAAGCAGGTTTAATGTAGACTAAAGTAGGTTTAATGTAGACTAAAGCAGGTTTAATGTAGACTAAAGCATGTTTATTGTAGACTAAAGCATGTTAATGTAGACTAAAGTAGGTTTAATGTAGACTAAAGCAAGTTTATTGTAGACTAAAGTAGGTTTAATGTAGACTAAAGCAGGTTTAATGTAGACTAAAGCATGTTTATTGTAGACTAAAGCATGTTAATGTAGACTAAAGTAGGTTTAATGTAGACTAAAGCAAGTTTATAGTAGACTAAAGTAGGTTTAATGTAGACTAAAGCAGGTTTATTGTAGACTAAAGCAGGTTTATTGTAGACTAAAGCAGGTTTAATGTAGACTAAAGCAGGTTTATTGTAGACTAAAGCAGGTTTATTGTAGACTAAAGCAGGTTTAATGTAGACTAAAGCAGGTTCATTGTAGACTAAAGCAGGTTTAATGTAGACTAAAGCATGTTAATGTAGACTAAAGCAGGTTCATTGTAGACTAAAGCAGGTTTAATGTAGACTAAAGCATGTTAATGTAGACTAAAGTAGGTTTAATGTAGACTAAAGCAGGTTTATTGTAGACTAAAGCAGGTTTATTGTAGCAGGTTTAATGTAGACTAAAGTAGGTTTAATGTAGACTAAAGCAGGTTTATTGTAGACTAAAGCAGGTTTAATGTAGACTAAAGCATGTTAATGTAGACTAAAGCAGGTTTAATGTAGACTAAAGCATGTTTAATGTAGACTAAAGCAGGTTTATTGTAGACTAAAGCAGGTTTAATGTAGACTAAAGCAAGTTTAATGTAGACTAAAGCAGGTTTATTGTAGACTAAAGCAGGTTTAATGTAGACTAAAGCAAGTTTAATGTAGACTAAAGCAGGTTTAATGTAGATTAAAGCAGGTTTAATGTAGACTAAAGCAGGTTTATTGTAGACTAAAGCATGTTTATTGTAGACTAAAGCAGGTTTAATGTAGACTAAAGTAGGTTTAATGTAGACTAAAGTAGGTTTAATGTAGACTAAAGCAGGTTTATTGTAGACTAAAGCATGTTTATTGTAGACTAAAGCAGGTTTAATGTAGACTAAAGTAGGTTTAATGTAGACTAAAGTAGGTTTATTGTAGACTAAAGCAGGTTTATTGTAGACTAAAGCAGGTTTATTGTAGCAGGTTTAATTTAGACTAAAGCAGGTTTAATGTAGACTAAAGCATGTTAATGTAGACTAAAGCAGGTTTATTGTAGACTAAAGCAGGTTTAATGTAGACTAAAGCAAGTTTAATGTAGACTAAAGCAGGTTTATTGTAGACTAAAGCAGATTTATTGTAGACTAAAGCAGGTTTATTGTAGACTAAAGCAAGTTTAATGTAGACTAAAGCAGGTTTAATGTAGATTAAAGCAGGTTTAATGTAGACTAAAGCAGGTTTATTGTAGACTAAAGCAGGTTTATTGTATACTTAAGCAGGTTTATTGTAGACTAAAGCAGGTTTAATGTAGACTAAAGCAGGTTTAATGTAGACTAAAGTAGGTTTATTGTAGACTAAAGCAGGTTTAATGTTGGACTAAAGCAAGTTTAATGTAGACTAAAGCAGGTTTAATGTAGACTAAAGCAGGTTTATTGTAGACTAAAGCAGGTTTATTGTAGACTAAAGCAGGTTTAATGTAGACTAAAGCAGGTTTAATGTAGACTAAAGTAGGTTTAATGTAGACTAAAGCAAGTTTATTGTAGACTAAAGTAGGTTTAATGTAGACTAAAGCAGGTTTATTGTAGACTAAAGCAGGTTTATTGTAGACTAAAGCAGGTTTAATGTAGACTAAAGTAGGTTTAATGTAGACTAAAGCAGGTTTAATGTAGACTAAAGCAGGTTTAATGTTGGACTAAAGCAAGTTTAATGTAGACTAAAGCAGGTTTATTGTAGACTAAAGCAGGTTTATTGTTGACTAAAGCAGGTTTATTGTAGACTAAAGCAGGTTTATTGTAGACTAAAGCAGGTTTAATGTAGACTAAAGCAGGTTTATTGTAGACTAAAGCAGGTTTATTGTAGACTAAAGCAGGTTTATTGTAGACTAAAGCAGGTTTAATGTAGACTAAAGCAGGTTTATTGTAGACTAAAGCAGGTTTATTGTAGACTAAAGCAGGTTTATTGTAGACTAAAGCAGGTTTAATGTAGACTAAAGTAGGTTTAATGTAGACTAAAGTAGGTTTAATGTAGACTAAAGCAGGTTTATTGTAGACTAAAGCAGGTTTATTGTAGCAGGTTTAATGTAGACTAAAGCAGGTTTATTGTAGACTAAAGCAGGTTTATTGTAGACTAAAGCATGTTAATGTAGACTTAAGCAGGTTTAATGTAGACTAAAGCATGTTTAATGTAGACTAAAGCAGGTTTATTGTAGACTAAAGCAGGTTTAATGTAGACTAAAGCAGGTTTATTGTAGACTAAAGCAGGTTTAATGTAGACTAAAGCAGGTTTATTGTAGACTAAATCAGGTTTATTGTAGACTAAAGCAGGTTTATTGTAGACTAAATCAGGTTTAATGTAGACTAAAGCAGGTTTATTGTAGACTAAAGCAGGTTTATTGTAGACTAAAGCATGTTTATTGTAGACTAAAGCAGGTTTATTGTAGACTAAAGCAGGTTTAATGTAGACTAAAGCAGGTTTATTGTAGACTAAAGCAGGTTTATTGTAGACTAAAGCATGTTTATTGTAGACTAAAGCAGGTTTAATGTAGACTAAAGCAGGTTTATTGTAGACTAAAGCAGGTTTATTGTAGACTAAAGCATGTTAATGTAGACTAAAGCAGGTTTATTGTAGACTAAAGCAGGTTTATTGTAGACTAAAGCAGGTTTATTGTAGACTAAAGCAGGTTTAATGTAGACTAAAGCAGGTTTATTGTAGACTAAAGCAGGTTTAATGTAGACTAAAGCAGGTTTATTGTAGACTAAACATGAGCTGAACATGCTTTTCTTCCATTTGATAGAGGTGCACTATGCTACAAAAATCACGTCTATATGACAGGTTAGATTTGGCCTATTTGTCTCCAGTTGGAAAATGTTTATAAAGTTTATAATTGTATGTCCTGTAGCTTAACCAAAAGATGCCAGTATATGGTACGCACTGGTACGTATGGTAATATGGTAACTTTTTTTTGGGGGTAAAAAACTGAAGTCATCAATAACTTTGAACACGTTTTAGCAAAGTCTTTTTTATGGAACATTAAAGAGTGAATGTGAGAAAATGGGCCAGGGGCTGGATCATATTGCTTGACGGGCCGGATATGGCTCTTGGTGGGCCTCCTGACTACCTACAACACCACGTAACACTTGTTCAGCCTTGACTTTGAATATTACTGGTGTAATATGTAGCATCACCTCCGTGTTGCCAGCACCGCCTCTCACTCCTTGTTGACCTCGATCAGTTTGTTTTCCATCGCAGTAAATAACCTCTTCATTTCACCACAGGGGCATGGACGGGTAGTGGGAGGATCAAACATGGACGCTTTGCAACCAGCGCCAGATTTCCCGAGCACTGCCCCCATTTTCACTCCCATCCTCGTCTCCATGGCAACAACTCTGCCCGTAGAGTAACAGGTGGACCAAGAAATGTCGAGGTTACTCCTTCACACTTCCCACTTGTAAGATTAGACAGAAAATAGCTCTAATGGAAATAACAGCAAGCTTGCTCTACTTTTTGACAAAATCCCAGCTCGAGATCCATTATAACCTGTCACCCAGGAAGCCGGTGGCAATTTATTCCGCCAAGTATTTATATGCAATAAGACGTGACCTGACAAATGTTCTTGGATTTATAGGGACAACGAAAAATAAATTGTATGGATGATGCGTTGTCGTCTGTGCCTGAAAATCCTGTCACCTTGTTTCTCAGGCTGGATGATGATGCAGAGTATTTAGAGCGCTGACTCTGACTGAGATGAGAAATGGGCAGCAGACAAGGAAAGTGTTTTAAAAGAGGTGGTGGCTTCAATCAAGTTATTATGTTTGGCATTGCTGTGTGTACGTTATTTCATTGCAAGGATTTAATGTATACGTGCTTGTATTTGTAACTTTGGTGGCATTTTTATGAATGCAGCTGGCTATATACTTGCCACTTTGAGTCATTTAAGTGTGACTTTTATGTCTGCACAAGTTTTCCTTTTTTTTGACATGATGAAAAGCACTGCAAGGAATGATCCCGTACTTGGAAGGCTGTCATCAAATGGATTACATGCAGAACTATAACAAAATAATGTTCTGCATTTGCCACAATTAATATACTCTTTAAATGCTTCAGATTCCTGAATGGAGGCGACTAGAAGCTTAGTTTACCATAGCAAATATCTGACATCAGAGCCAAATTCTAATGATTTTAAGTTTTTAGAACAAGAATAGAATTTCCACTCTTACAAAGAACATATTAGTTTCTAGCATCAGAATTATATTTGCGAAAGCATTTAAATTTGTGGTAAAGTATATAATATATCTGTAGATAAATAAAATAAAAAACTATTGTATTTGTAAATTTAAACCTAAAAATCCTGATTTTTCTATCATAATCTCCTATTAAATAGTACATGTATTTAAACCATGCTCTGCTATTACTCAGTATGTATCTGAGGGCTTTCAAACCACCTTGATTTGTCATATTTTGTGACATTCTGAGGCTTATCCAAGTTTCTCCATTGAAATCACATTATGTTCAACTTCAATTCTTTATGTTTAACAGGTCTGTAAGCCTACAGCTAAACACTGATGGCCACTGGCAACCAACCATAAACTACATGGCAAGAAATAAGTTGGCATGATGAGAAGTGCACATTATTGTGGCAATTGGAGAATACAACTTGCTTTCAGATTTATACAACTGCTCTTTGTAAATTGTTATTCAAACAACTTTACAGCTTGTTCTTTCAGACGTCCCCATCAATACCCATAGTATGCACTCCATTAGTCAAAAAGACAAGCACTTTTTCTATCAACCCTGCTCCAGTGAACTTGCTCTAATAACCAGCGCTTCATCTTCGTAGCCAGTCGGATCACGGCGGGTTGTAACATTTTCTTGGCAAAGTAATGATGAAACAAAGTGCCATACTGAGAGACAGCTTAAGAGCCGGGAGGGCGCTTCCAGCACCGCAGTCCGCATCTGATTTCATGGTTTAGAGGCGAAAGGGAGACAAATGACATCAAAACAGCCCTCGTGTGTACTAAATGACGGATGTTTACCTCAGCTGGGGCAATAACGATAATGTATTTAAATATGAGACGTCTTCTCCCTCCTAATGATGATCAAATTGTCTTTAAGTTGTTCTGGAGGGAACTCGTGAAACAAAGGGGAAAGAATGAGTGCAGTTTGAATATCGTTAGTTGATATAAGTTGAAATAAATGAATTGTGTATTTACTTCACAGCGGTTGCCCCAGTGTTTGCTTACAAAGTACAAACTGTGCTAATATTTAGCTGAATACACTGGCATTGATTTTGCATCTAATTTCCACTCTAGAACATGAATTATTGGCTTTAAGTAAACGCATGCATGGTGAGCAATAAATATCATGTAAAACCAATAAATGAATATGTTGTGCAATTAAAAAATAATGACAATCTAGTTTACCAGTCTTTTATCAGTTATTCATGTGTTTATTTGTTGAAACCCGTTTAGTAATTCCTCACTTCCGAACTTTCCAGTTTTGTGACGTCATATGTACAGCCCCGATATCTCCTATGCTGTTTTTAGTCCGTCAATCATCATCGTCTGGAGCATTTCTGACGTCAAATTGCGTTTATTGCAGCTGCGTACTTGCATTAGCCTGTCAGGGGTAAGCTAGGTTTGTTTCTCTCTCCTATGTAAGTCCCTCTGCAGCCAGTAGATGGAGCTCTATTTCGAGTCCTGACGTGGGAAACTCCTGAAAGATATGAGGTGACATGCGTTTTTGTAATTTTCTAAAAGATGATATGCAAAAATAAAGGTACTCAAGAGTACGTTTAACAAAATATGTGTCCTTTAAGTGAAGAACATGACTTCATAGCTAATAATGTTAGTCGCTGTGCTCAAAAGTTGAAATGATATTAGTGAACTTACAAACTTTTCCTGTAATATATCAGCTCTAACTGTGGGCGGTAAACAGGGAACGCTTCTATAATTCTTTGTTTTGATCTTTTTACATGAACATAACTTTCATATTTAATACAGAGCGCGATGAGGATGGGAGGTGCGAGCGCGTGTTGTGAGGTGACAGCTGCCTGCTCTCTGACACTGAGCTGTGATAAAGCCAGAGCTAATAAAAAAAGAACTGCGGTGCCTTGGCGGTATCAAGAGCCTTGACTGGAGAAACCATCAATCATCATCACACCACAACTGTCATTATGGCAACGTGAAAACAAGTGCCAAAAGAGCAAAGTCTGTTCTGTCAGGAGTCGTCGCCAGCACAAGTGGAAGAGGAAATGTGCACCACAACCATCTTTAAAGCAAAATGAACTTTAATGAGCCTTTAACCTCGTTACAGTGGTGTTTCCTCATCATTAGTTTCCTCCAAGTTGTATTTTGATGCGTGGATGTTTGATTAATCCTGTAACTGAGGCTCAAGTGCTCAGAAAATTCATCTACCCCCTATCCCCGCCCACATCCCTGTACTTAGTTGTGATTATTTGAAAAATGAAGACTCCAATTGACACATGTAGAGTTCAACAGATTATAATGGACAGAATGTGAATTGATCTACTTATGTTTTACTGTACTTAAAAGCACAGTATATACAATTAAAGTCATTTTTCAAGGTTTTCACACTTAAAAAAGATTGAAACTGTTTCCGATGGGCCCAGGATTGAGCCAGTGACACGTATCGATGCAGCCGGCTCTGGAGAGTAGAATGAGACAACTCATTGTGCCAAAAATGGCTTATGCTGTTATACTCTGAGGCCGGCCATACGTCTCTTTTAATTATTAATCTGTTCTTGGCTGATTAGAGTGCTGGGCATCTAACCAATCAGAGCACAAATTAAACTGGACGTCGCAATGTCATGGGTTTCAGCTGCAAAATATATAGTTTTGAAACGCATTAATATTTCCCCATGAATTTGATCCGTCTGTGCTTCTGTGCCACCTGTCATGACCAGTGGGCAACAGCAGTGCAGTGCCAAGTGGGAAGCTATGGAGACAGTCAGTGGATTTACATGCAGACGAAAAAATCTAATAGTTGCTTTAACTCACAAGGCTTAGCGTGCATTTTATCTGCACAATAACTAACGCAGACATTACATAAGAGATGAACACAACTATCCATCTTGCGGTTGTATTAATCAGCTAAAACGACGCACATCGCCACCTAGTGTTAGGAGGACGACACGTTCTTGTTAGAAATTCGACTTTCTCGTCTGCATGTTTACTCGGACAAGGACAGAGCTTGTCCAAGACCTCAAAACCGAATGTTATAAGAAACGTTTTAACTGGAAGAAGCTGTGAACTGTGAACTTAACTGGAAGAAGCTGTGAACTGTGAACTTAACTGGAAGAAGCTGTGAACTCCCCAAAGACAAGCTCTGGAGTAGAACCTGAGCGCTTCTCAGTGCTAGTCACACATTATTATTAAGAAGTAATAGTCGCTCACTCTTGTAAAGCTGTTTAAACTTCATCCTAGGACTGGTCAAGTTGTTAAATTTGATTCAAGATTGAGATTCTGTCATGTCTAGTCGTCAATGACATGCTTTTTTATCGAGCCAATCACAGACAATCCTAAAAGCATGAGGTTTGGAGCAAAGTTCTGAAGTGCTTGTTTTCTGTGTAAGAAATTGCACTATTAAAAAGTATGTCTTGTATTTGTTCCTTCAGTATTGAAATACTTTATTTAGTTTTTGAAAAGTAAAATGAAACCAAATCGAAAATAGAGACCGATCAATATGAAGGAAAAAGAATATTCCTTTTTTTGCTATATTGCCCAGAATCTTTTTCATCTGTGAAATATTTTTAAATGTATTCTTTAAAACTGCATAAATATCATGTTTTTTTTTCCTTTTTTGAATCAAAATGGACCTGTTGCTTTACATTGTATTCACCCAAGTTTAACAAAGTTTGCAGCAGCAGCAGCAGCAGACTTCCGTTCCCGAGTTTAAATAGATTTTCAGAGCCCTACGGCTTTATTCACTCGAGATTCTCCCTCTCTCCCTCCCTCGGCCCAGTCCTGGTTTATTGCTCTGGCTGTTGGCGCGCTGAAAGGTAATATTCTTTTGAGCGACGATGCCAGGTAATGATGGCTGCTCATTTAAAGCCATTTGTTTGACGTCGGCAGTGACACCTGCCGGAGCACAACAAATCTGCCCCCGCTGCGCTGCAACCGACACCTCAACCACAAAGACTCCACTGGGATTAAAATTAGACATAACGTAAGACTATGAGGGCAAAGCAGAGGTGTTGTGACTGAACTATAATTTTATTCAAATCATTAACTGAAGTGGAATTCTCCAACATGTTGCGTTTAAAGAACAGCATGTTCTACGAAATATAGGTTACTGTCCAACCACATATGCAGTATTTAAAGCTCTGTTTAATTAAATCCAGCTTTTCTCCACATCTGAGGTAAAATAACAATGTTCTGTTATGTTATTATTTATGTTTCTGGCTGCAAAACAATGTATATTTTATGTCTTGTTCGCATATAAAACCATCAAAGCAGAATAATAGCTGTAACGTTAAAGCTGCATAAACAAACTTTTTATTTTTTCTTATTGGTAATTTAGTTTTTTCCCTTCATAAAGTGTATTGACACAAAACAGACCACTACCATCTGTCCGCATCTGATTTGAAAATATTATGTCAACGCAAACTTAAAAAAAAAAACGTTAAAATAGAGCCGCGTGCGTTGCTATGGCGCTTTGAGCTGATTGGCTGTGCAAAATCGGTCCTTCCTGCTTCACATTTTTGTCTGAAAAAGCTGTGCTAGTGGACAGAAAAATGTATGCGCGTGAAAAATGATGTGCTAAAAGATTTGTGAGAGCTCTGGCACCCAGTAAAGCATGCTGGGACAGTACAGATATTCTAATTAGTGAAATATTTGAGCAATTTCGGTTTCAAATTACTGGAGAGAAAGGTCGTATTTCAGTTTCACATTGATGTATGCTTTGTTTGAAAAATGAGGATTCTAAGCAACTTGAATGAGAAAAAAACAGGCTTTATTAGACAGGAAAGGACCGTTTGAAACGGGGGTTGAGAGAGAAGGGAGGACATGCTGTAAACTGTCAGAGTCGGGATTTGAACAACTTCTGCGTCAGGAAACTGTCAATCTGAATTTGCGTCTTTTGTTCCCATCATTTTCAGACTCCGTTTTAGCAATGCAGTGGCTTTTTTAATCATGTTTCATACCCCATTTACTTTTCGAAGCCATTTTCAAAGTCGCACCTTATTAGCATTACTCTTCGGCTCCGTCCTCCCTCATCTGCCCAATTTACATGCCTTTGTGCATCGAGAGCCAGAGCCATCAAGGTTCTGGGTTTCACTGGTGCGCCGCTATCTCATGTGTGTGTTTTTATATAGACAGTGTTGGTCTTTGAAGCCACTGGCCCAGGAAGTGATGGACGCGCCGAGAGTGGAGCGCGGAGGGGATGCTGACACTTTGATTCTGAAATAGAAAACTAGAAAGGCTCGCTCTCAAAACGCACCGCCAACTGCTGAGGCACGATCTGCATATGAGACTGATTGTGTTATTGTTGGAAATGGCGAGTAGGAATGTCACGATATCAAGTTACGAGTTACAATTATTTTGAGAAGAAACTATTTGACGATTATCTGGACTGGGATCCAGAATAAAACAAAACAAAATAAAAGCAAACGGAACGAGGCTCTGAGAACAAAAAGACACAAATAAAAAGAGTAGTTTGTAGAAAGTCAGTCATGGCATTTTTCCTCTTTTGTGTCTGTCACATTTGTCCCCGTTTGGCAAACTTGTCCATTTTGAAATTCAGTGCAAACATCAGTCCAGTCCAGTTGGTTACGTCCCTGTCATCCATCTCCTTGTTCCCACTGTTGGAGTTTTACACCCGAGACACATTGTTTTAAGGGAGTGTCTACAGAGCCGCGGTGCGAGGCCGAAATTGCATGTTTTTTTTTGTGCCGCGACTCCTGAAACTGCTGCGCTATTTGACCGCGCCGCTTTAGACCGCGCCGGGTTAAGGTTAGGGATAAAGGCGCAATGGACGATGTTTCGGCGATTTGAGAACTCAGGTGGAAGTGCACATGCGCACTCCCCCGTGCGGACTGATACAACACACACGTGCGTTTGTTTATTAGCGCGACGGATCGCATCGCATCTCTCGTCTCCCGTAGATTTCCGTCTCTTATGAGTCAGCTCGAACAGTATTTCTCTGTCTTCATTTTGTCCTGTACACTGAGGGAACTATATTATGATAGATCAATGCGCTTCGACACGCGGAACCGTGCTGCTCTCGGGGGACGAGCCACACGCGGCTGCAGGTGAGCATTAGGTGCGTTTTATGATTGATACGTGGCAGGACTAATCGGCAGTCCACGCCACGAGGAAATAAGACTCAGATTTGGGCCCAAAAAATCGTCCATTCAACCTTTAAGGTCAGGGTTAGGGTTAGGGTTAGGGTTAGGGTTAGGGTTAGGGTTATCCATGAGTCTATATGTCCGTGAAACTGCTAGGCTATTTGACCGCGCCGCGGCTCTACGGCCTTGTTTTAAAGGCAAATGGAATGTCGGTATTGGAGAATTTTTTTTCCAAAGGTTTACATAGATGTGAGTCTGATCATCTCCCCGATAGGGGATAGGCCCGATTGACAGGTGCATTAGCCAATCAGGGATGCGCATGATCTGCCCATGTAAAAACAAATGCAGCAGTATTAGGAGCCAAAAAAAGCAGACATAGTCAAACGATTCCAGGTGTTTTATTAGAGATGGGTACAGGCTGGAGAGGTGGACAGACATACAGCAGATGAACAGGTATGTAGCAGGCGGGCAAACAGCTGGTCTTGCACAAGAAGCAACAAACAAACAGGCAAGTAGTTTCCATGGAGCCGGACCTCTCGGCGCCAGGTGTGAGCAGACAAAGCTCACCGGACTGAAAAACATTGCAGTTTATGTGCTTCAGCGCGTTAAATGCTGTTAATCTGAGGTGAGAAAAGTTTGATTTTGTTCTAAATAATACAATGAGCTCCTTTGTCACTAAACTAATCTGATTGCACGCTTCTGTCTGAGTTTGGCTTGAGCACAAGGGGGAGTGGTGACTAAACTGATATCTATCTGTATAATCATAACCTTGCAAGTAGTGTATTGGTCAATAATGTATTAGAAAAAATAGATACAACTAATTTATTTGCAGGTTTTTTCAATTCTGCATGCAGCTAAATAGGCCCTTATTCCAGAGAGTCTCCTGAACAAAGTGGAGAGTTATTAGTAAGTTTGGAAAGATCTCCTTCCTGAATCTCCTGCTTCCATTGTATGGTTTTGTTTGTCGCGTCTCTCCAGGTCCATTCCCCTCCTCTCCTGGTGGTTCTTCTTGAAGGACCTCCGCTCATATCGACCCCTCCTGGCCCTCCTGTTCTCCCCTCTCCTTGGTCCTGAAAGTGTGTCCTGAACCCTTTTCATTTTCAATATGATGCACTGTTTTTCATGCCTCTCTAACAGCGTAGAGGCAGCCGCATGTGGCGATGTCTTCAACAACAAATGAGTCACGTGACTGAATCCCATAGGTTGTGTTCGCATGACATCACAACATTCCATCAGCCAATAAAATTCCATACAGATTCCTTCTCTGGCCGGTCCTGTTTTGTAGTTTAGCTTTTCCACGTGCAGATAGTTTGAGTTCAAATTCACCTGTAACGTCTTTGCTCATTATCACTGTAGTTTTGTTAGTTTAGTCTATAATGCTTCTTCAATATGATGCTTTTCTTTAATAGATTTTTTTTTTATGGGCCACTGTAGCTCGGGCATCATCATTAGAATTCTTTACACGTTTTTTTCTTTGGCTCGACCTCAAAATATAGTCAGCAGAATTTCACCCTGTAAAATATGCTTGGAAATGTTCATGTTGAAGTTTGCTTTCCGGAGTGCCCTTGAGCAAGCGCGGAAATGTGACTAAATGAACGTTATCAATCTCCCCCTCTCCCTCCGGCCGTTTATAATGTGTTGTTTTGAAGCTGCAGCGTCCTAATGACAGTTAAGTGTCTAATGTGGGCCTGATGTTATGCACAAACACAGGGAACTGCCTCATCATCTTTAACCAAATCATAATAACACACACGCCATTAAAAGGTGATTTCTGTACTATCGTTTGGGCAAGATTTTTGATGAAGTTTAGTATAATTAAGTGTTGAGTCTTTGCTTAGTTTCTCCATTTGATTACGAAGGATAGAGTTGCTGTTCTAGATACTCAATTGAACAAAAATCAACTGAAAGTGACATAACTAGGACAAAATTGGACCATTCCTGAAGAGTTTTAGAATAATTTGGATCAGAACTAGTATGAGTACACATGATAATATTAAAGAAACTACAATGATATAAATATAAAAATAATAAATAATAAAAATCAATATATATATATATATATATTAAAAAAAGAGTGTTTATCATTTTTATTTTAGTATTGTAACTGGTTTTGAGTATTGAGTTTAGTATCAAATTGACTAATGGAGGTCGAACTTGTTAAACCTGATTTGGCAAAATACTTTTAACTGACTATTTAGATTGCCAAACAAATTAGTATATCAGAGTATAAGTCGCACCATATATAAATAAACATATATAAGTTGCACTCGAGTATAAGTCGCACCATATATAAATAAACATATATAAGTTGCACTGGAGTATGAAAATACAAATAATATCATATATAAGTCGCTCCGGAGTATAAGTATAAGTATATAAGTACAAATATAAGTGTAAGTCGCACCCCGGCTAAAACTATGAAAAAAAGTGCAACTTATAGTCCGGAAAATACGATAACTATAAATAAAAATTCTAAAAATGTTGTACAAAATAGAGCAACAACTGTTCTCTCGGTGACTGTGCTGGAAATAAAATCTATTTCGTGGAAAGAGCCTGTATTTGTTTGAACTTACTTCATATTTTCCTGTGTAATAACTTTAGATTCACTCCTGTCACGAAAAACATTGACAACAGAACAATCATTTCTCTGACCGGCTCTGATATGTATTTTCGCCATTCGTCCACTTCAAAAAGAAGAATCCTACTTCACCGCAAACAGGTTTTTTCACGCCGTGTTGATCAGTTTTGGAAGCGGTTCACCCCATTACTGCGGAGAGTTCACTCAGTCCACTTTTATCCACCAGCTCACGTTTTCCCGCGTCAAACCTCGCGGGGCATCTGTGGTCTGAATACTAAAGGGAATACGGTAAGGCTGAGGGATGATTTTCACGTCTAATTTTGTCACTGTCATGAATAAAATATGTTGTTTTAAGCACGACTGCAGATACTCATTATGCCTTTGCACATTGGAGCTCAAAATGACTGCTGGCTATATGAAATTTTAATTCAGTGCATCTCGCTAATTGCTGATGATTGATTTTATAATTAGGGTATTTGTTTCCACACTGTAATAGTTGTATGGATAAGAACTCACTGTATGTTCTCTAAATTTACTGTTTTTTGAGGGTAAAATGGAAAAAAAATGCAGATTTATTTTTCTTTACTTTTCTTTATGTATTATTATTTATTATTATTTTAATCTAAATGTTTTAGTTTTAATTTAATTTAATTTAGTTTCAATTTTAATTTCAATTTTAATTTCAATTTCAATTTTAATTTTAATTTTAATTTTAATTTTAATTTTAATTTTAATTTTAATTTTAATTTTAATTTTAATTTTAATTTTAATTTTAATTTGAAAGCATTTATGGTTTCCCTTTTTCAATTACTAGTTTACCCTTGTTTGTGTCTCGGTTGAGTCTATTATGTCTTTATTTTGACACATTTTGACTGAATTTTAAGGCACGTACATTTTTGTTTTATTGCAATACAAAACCTTTGGGCAGATTTGTTTCATGTTTTTTCCATGAGGATGGATAATAAACATTGAGGATGCATAATAAATGGATTGATGAACTAGTTTCCCGTCATCACACTGGATTCAGCAAATGTTTTTACAAATGTACGCTGGCTCATATAAAGCAGATTAATGCGGCAGAAGCATTTATTTTTAATATTTATCTCATTGGTTAAATATGAGAAATATGAGAAGACACGTTTTACTGTTTTATTCGTCACCCACGTATATTGGTGATTTTTTTTCATGATCTTTGAGACACAAAACCTTAGCATTAGATACCAAAGTTGTAGAGACAATGTCAATCAATTTTACTCTTGAAAAGGTCAGTAAATGGAAACATTGTACGGAATATATTGAAAAAGTGTGCGACAGTAATGCAGTATTTTATTTGAGTTGTAAGCGAGACCATGATCAGAAAGAAATCCAATGCTTTTATTGTTTACATGTCATTTTAATCATCTTTTTAACTCTAAAAACCTTAAACTAATTTGATTTCAAGCTTTTCTTGTAACAAATTCTGACAACTGCCTACATGACTTTTAACCTACAGCAACTAAGGCTTTCAATTGCATATATATGTACTTTTATGTCCTGTAGAAAGCAGACAGCGTACAAACTCTGTAAACACAAGACAAATATTGCATTATATTTAACTTTTCATGCTGTTTTAGGTACCTGCACTTTACCTAAGTACATTTCTACAGTGGATACTTTTTACTTTTACTTCAATTCAGAGCAGATATCTTTATGTCCCAACTTTGAGGAAACAAAAAAATACAAAACATAAAAAGTAAATGATCACAGTTTTTTATTCAAACTTAATCCGACTTTGATGCTCTAATAGTTCCAAAAATATGTCTGAAATACAATTACTTTTTACTCTAAAAAACAAAAACCTCTCATGCAAGTACATTTTGTCATGTGATACTTTTACCTTTAGTTTATTGTTGTACGATAAGATTTGCACTGCAGAGTTGAGTCAATAAGAGTAAGTAAGAATTCTGGGAATAATTATAGCGACAATTGAAGTATTTAAGTGTATTTTTACTCTAAAAACCCCCAAAGCTTCTCCTAAAGCCCCGATGAGATGAGATAATGGTTTGTTTTTACCCGTTTGGGACACTGTGGCCAAATAACAGACCCCACACTGTGCTGGGAGCAGGTCGCTGTGAAACTGTACAGTCTTGCGCTAATTACCCTCACGTTACCTAGCTACAGTCGCCATGGAAACTACACATAATAAAGCATCCAGATCTGGCAACCTGCTGAGTAACTAATCATGCAAAGGGGCTCGTTATTCAAATTTTCCCCCAAACAAACGGCTATTTCGAGACAGTATTTCTCTTTGATGATCTAGTGCCTTTTCAGACTGAAGCGAGTCGTGGGCTAATGACAGATTTAGCCGCTGAAGCCCAAACCCGCGCCACATAATGCTCCAAATGACTTACTCGTAAACGTAAGTGGTCGGGAGGGTGGTGAAATTGGACACTTATTTAATAGCTTTTATGAAAGATTGAAAGTGATTTAGCTGCGCAAAGGTCACCGCTTCATGAGAGCGTCTTTGACCAAATCTGTTAAGCTCTTGACCTGCTGTCTGCTCAGTCGAATATTTGTAAAGAAATTGAAAAATGTATTATCTTAAGTGATTCAAGAGGATAGCGCTCGGGATTGTGTCGTCAAACATGATCATAATCTTCAGTTAGCCTAAAGTTAAAGGAGACATAATGTGCTTAGTATTAAACTACAACATAAGTAGGTCATCAGTGCATTTTGTTCATTCATTGTAATTGACTTAATCATAGAAACAGGTCTATTGGTTTCCTCTAGGACTGATAAGCCCCGCCCCCTCTTCATCGCGGCATTTCACCGTAACAAGCAGCAGATTGTCGTTTTGGAGGAGTGCCTACATTTTAGAGCCCTACATTTATCTCTCGGACTCAGAATTTTCTAATAATCACAACTAAAGTAGGCTACAGGGAAGTGGGCGGGGATAAGGGGGAGGTGAAAACTTGCAGAACAGTCCAGGATGAATGCATTCATTTGAATCAAAATACAACTTGATGTGGGAACACGTAACAAAGTTAAAAGCTCATTTAGCATAATATTGATTTAGCATAATATATACCCTTTAAACGAGAGATTTAAATATACTAAAGGTGTTTTATCCAAAAACATGGCAGCTTTTCTCATTAATGGTCGCTTTTTGACTTTAGATTTTGAGTTCTATACGCGGATGTGATGATAGTTTCAGCTTGGTCAAATTGTATTTTATATTAGGAGTGCGTTGTTGGTCTGTGGTCGGTGAACTGGTGGAAAAGAATGAAAAAGTAATGCCAACATTTTTAAAAATCACATATTTTCAACAGAAGTGTAATTTCGTAACATGCATTCTGCAGCTGGGTTAAAGGAGACATATTATGCAAACTCATCTTTAATGAGCTTTTTTGTTTCCTCACTATTCGTTTTTTGATGCATTATTTCTGAGTAATTGTACTGCAACTGAAGCTCAAGCACTCAGAAAATTCCTACTTATTTATGATTATTTGAAAGTTAAGATTCCAGGCGACACGTGTAGAGTTCTAAAACATCACAAGGACACACTTCAAACATAAAAACATGAAAACATACGACACTCTGCTGCTTGTTACGGGGAAAGGTCTCGATGAAGAGTTTTGGAAAGTCAATGGACCTGTTTCTATTAAGTTTAGATCAATATTGTAGTTTACAATGAACAAAATGTACGTTCAATATGTCATAGTTCAATACTAAATACGTGAAAAAAGCATAATATCTCTCACTAAAACTATAAATGCCGTATGAATGAGTGTTAGCGGCGCAGTGGGTTAAGCTCTCCAAACCAAAAGAAACTGTGATGGGCGTTAGGCAGAAGTTAATGAAGGAAGAGACCTTTAGTGACAGTTCGTAGAGGAAGCATTTAGCAGCGGAGACGTGCTGTTCTAATGCAGTCGAGTATTATACAAGTTGCTGTAAAGTGTTTCAGTTCTTTCATCCGTGACATACATTTCAGCCTTTACAAGTACTCCAAAATCAAACGCTCACAGTTTACAGTTATTTTAGTGCCACATCGCTTGAAACTCGCCGTCTTCTGTTTGACAAATACCGTGAAGCTGACGGAGAATCGTTGCACGAGACGAGACAGCTGCCTGGAAGTCGTGTGCGAGATCGTTTTCTTCTCCAGCGCCGCCGTTGCTTGTTTTTTAATGGCTCTGACTCAGCGCACGCACTCGCGCCCGTCTTGGTTCAGCTCTCTCCTCCCGTGCAACATTATGACTTGTGTCCTGTAAATTGCACAGCGTAGTCAGCGCATTGTGCCTTGTAATTCAACATCCACGCACAAACCTCGAGTGGTAAATACCCCTGACAAGTTCACCCACGCTGCTTTTTACGCCATCAATATTTCATCAAAGTGGGAGAGAAATACCGTGGTGATATAGGGGGATGAAACGGATGTTTTTTGTTCTTCTTTTCTCTTTTTTACGGTTTGATCTTTTGTCTTTGGTCAATGATCCTGAGCTTATTGTGCTCTGGAGCAGTGGCACTTCAGGGAATAAAACATGCAAACATCAACGCGCAATGATATGTTCACATTACTTTTTTCACATTACAAAGCTGATGTGTTCAAACAATTTCCCTTAAAAATCAATGTAGTTTAATACAAGTCAAGTCTAGATTATGGTAATTTGAGAAGTTGCAATTTATTTATTTGAAAAGGGTCATTACACATGAATCAACATCAAACAATGCAAATGTGCCCTCATTAGCTAATAAGATAGTCCCTTTGCCAGATGTGAAAAAAGACCTCCTAAAAGTGAGTACACGTAAAAATCACACAGCAAAAATGACAAAAATGTACGGTAAATCTTATATAAAGACAAATAGAAATATATATAATCTCACAAATCTGTCTTTCCAAAAGCCGCTTTTTGGCAATCTTTAAAGAGAAAATCATGAGGGAGACTCTCTAATGAGGAATGATGCCGCGTTCTCGCTCAGCCTCTGGTCACTCTGCACTTGCTGAATCGAGAGTTCACAAAGTCATTCAGTGAAAAAGGAGCTTATTATACATTAATTTAATAATATGGTCCCAGTTCAGTGAGTGTTTCTGCAGATGATGTCAGTAGTGATATCTGCTGTACAGGACACACGACTAACTCAGACTCGTGGAGCTTCTTCTCAGAGGCTGCTACACAGGTTTTCATCATTCCCATTTGTTTCCTTATGTAGCTCCACATTTTGTTTACGTCTTATAATATTTCAAAACATCCCTACATATTTTCAGCTGGAGTAAATTAACAACACATACTTACTAACCCTATTTTTAGTGCAAGATAAGCAGGGATCTGTTAGGCCAAATCGACTTTTAATGACTTTTTAACCATGTTATAATTGTTTTCTCTTCACATTTACACACTCAAAGCTGTATTTGGAGTGATTCATGGTAATCTTTATTCTGCTGCATTCAAGACGCCAATGTTACAAAAATTCACATTTTCTTACTTTTGTTTTCAGATTATTTTATTTTTCTTCCATACATACTTTACATCTAAGATTTAGCAGCGTTGTGTAGCAATGAAAAACCCACTGCTCGTGTGCGTCGGCATGGTCGTCAGGATTGCCTTTTTTGAATAAACCCACTAGGACATTGGGCACCTGGCTCCAAAGTGGGACTGTCCCAGGTAAATAAGGACGTCTGGTCCTCCCAAGCTACTACCAAAAACTGTGCAAGGTTACCCATTTTTTCTCATCAATGAAGTCAAATCTGTTTTGCCCCTGTGAAGATTATTGTAAAAGTTTCTATTAGGGTGAAAAATAGATTCCAGTGTGCTGTCTGCATTTGAATAGGAGCAGTGTGTGTGAAGTGTGCTTTACCATGCTAGTTGTTATTAGCTTTAATGTGACGGAAAAGTGCTTAAAAACACGTCGCGGTGCATAATTAGGATGCTTGGAATATGATAGATAAGTGAGGAATGCAAAACTATTTCCACTTTTCATATTTTTAAGATGGTCATAATCAGATGCAGCCCCTTTAACAGCACATTATGCAATATACAGTAGTTAATTGCAGATAAAGGCTATTTCAGATTTAAAATAACAAGTGATGTTTGGTACCACAACGTGCATGTACTGGCCTTTTCCTAACAGTTCAGGGACAATGGAGTGGCATTAGCAGTCCGCTCCTCACTCGGCCCAGTCCCAGCTCATTAGTGCTAATCTGCCTCGGCTTTTGGTGACACTTCTATCAAACGTCCCCACTCAGCTCTGGGGCCGGTCCGTCTCAGCAGGCCCTCTGTGCTCCACTCGGCTCTTATCTGCTCTCCAGCGCTGCGCCCGCCTTTGTCTACGCCCGTGTGGAGAGGACAGACTTTACAATCCCATTTGAGTCTCGCCGTTTCCATTCTAATCGTAAACTGCAGAGGCAAAATATGAACCAACAAGTATTTTCGCGTGACAGGATTATCGTAAGGACCTTTCAAAAAGCTTTTAGGTTATAAAGTCATTACTGTCAAAATGTCCTTACACCTGTTTGAAGACAGTGTTCTGAATGGTAAAATGGGCCCTCGGTGGTGCACTCGTTCACCGACTCGAAGCTCGGCTGTTCAAACCCCACTCTGACCGCTGCACACTGTTGTTGTGTCCAGGAGCAAGGTACTTCACTCACCTTTGAGCACAGATTAGCCTGGCCCCCTGGATCTGCATCGTTTGTGATGTTCGGAGGCTAAAGCTAACTCTGCCATTGAAAATACATACGTGCTAACTTGTGGAATGGCACCAGCTAATAGAATGAACTTATAAATGTCTTCATCATTTAATTCATGTTATTGGTTTAAACATTTATTTAGTTGGGGTTATTGTTTTGAAGCATTTAGTATTTTAGAGTTATATTATTTTTATCATGAGTAGAGCAAGAGAGTGTGTTTTAATGGTTTTCTGTGTAGCACTCAGTTTATAAAATGTGCTGTATAAGTAAAGTTACTAGGATTGGATTACATTAAGCTTAGTGTATTTTGACCGACAGCTTCAGTGCAGAAGAAGCTATTGATCATTGTTAACGAGGATTTTCATCTAAATTTCCCCAAAGATGCCATGATATGTTGTAATTATCCTGTGTTCTACCAAAGCGGTGGAATCCATACCTAAACATCTTATAATGTCACATATTAGTGGCTTTGGTTTGCTCAACAGTCAACAGCGAGGTCATTTAAGGCCCATGCCACGAGTCGTGATGCATTCAGTAATTAGGAGAACTCTGGATCAATACAGCCAAATGGAGGGAAACTGAGCGTAACAGAAACAACTGCCACAATATATTCCGGAAGAAACTTGTGAGGGAACAGAAACGTCAGAGGGTTTTAACTTCAACTTACAACTTGCAAATCAAGTCTGTACGTCTAATTTTTAGGGTAGCAGACAAGTCAGCGAAATATGTTTATTACTTGGCAGCAAAAGTGTCGTGCGATGGTAAATTTGGAGTGAAGCTCTCCTTTCGCTTACCACTCATTAGAGCAAAATATCCAACACAAGCGAGGCCCAAACTGTATCTATCTTTTCTGTCTAAAGTGCTGACTATTCTTATTACATTTTGCATATAAATGAATTGAGTGATTGCACGAGTCATCAAAAAAAAAAAATGCATTTTACATAGATTCAATCAGTCACATTAGCCATGTCGATATACTAGAATCCATCCAAAATGTTATTCCTTAGGGCCAATGTTCTACTGACACTGATAAGAAAATGAATACACAATATAATAAACTCTTATAGGCCTACATACCTTTTTGAAAAAACAATAACATTTATCTGATAGTTGAAACATTTATTACATTTACTATTTTAACTTAAAGGTGCACTACGTCACTTTTCCACCACCTGCTTGATGCTATTGCTTTGCCTTAAATGTTCCCCAGTCACCTGCTTGTGACTGTGAGAGACAAGTTTAATGTCTGAGTTTAATGTAAGTTTGTCATACTGTGGAACCCTAACCCCTGAAGTCAAGCTTTTCTTAACCAGAAAAGTTACATAGTGCCCCTTTAAGTGGACCTACTTTTTTACAATTCAAATGATGTCCGTGCAACAAACACACATCTCTCTCTTGAGTTTTGTTTAGAGGTTCTGTCTCGTCATGCAATATTCATAAAAACACAGCTACATAAGTGCATATTTGTGCAAAGTGTAGTTTAATTTTAAGAGAAAGAACTAAAACTGAATAAAAGCCTTAAACAAGAAGAGCACAACTTATGCTGGAATTGGTCCATTTAGAAAAGCATAAATGAAGGCCCTAAAAGTATCCATTAATTTAGTACGTGATCACAATAATACACATGTGAAGGACAAATGAGGAGCAGAGCACAGAGTTGATGTATTCCCAAGAGCCAGACTCTACTATAGTTGTCCCAGTGTGATATTTAAAATATATATTACTGGAGATAGTTCTTCAATGCAGGTTGACTGCCCCTAAACTGCATTGCTTTTTAAAACTGCTATTTAAGATTGTAATGAGCCTCTCAAGCACTACACTGTTAATTCACTCATTCCATACTTGGTGGTGTGAACTTCTTCTGTAGTCACAGCTGCCCTGGAGCAAATTGATGGAAGTGAGGCTGTCAATCCGCGCCATCGGCGACGCACGCACACACACACACACACACACACACAAAATTTATTACTGAATAATTATAATCTTTTTTTTTACACTTTCCAACCATATTATATCCATATATGTAGGATTGAGTTTTGTATTGTGTAGGAATATTGCAAGACGTTCCCAACAGACCCTCACAAAGCGCTTGGGTCTGCCAAGTCTGTCCGGTTCCTCCTCCCCCAGCGTCTCCAACTCACCTCCAGGTGGTGGTCGGTTGACAGCTCTGCCCCTCTCTTCACCCGAGTGTCCAAGACACGCGGCCGGAGGTCAGATGATACGACAACAAAGTTGATCGATTGACCTCCGGCCGAGGTGAGGCCGACTATATCTGGTCAATACCGCTCAACCTCCTGCACAAGCTCAGACTCTTTCCCCCCCAGCGAGGTGACATTCCATGTCCCCAGAGTTAGTCTCTGTGTCTGGAGATCTGGTCGTCGAGGCCCCTGCCGTCGACTGCCGCCCAGATCTTTCTGCACCGGCCCCTTATGGATCCTCCTGCGGGTGGCGGGCCCACGGGAGGGCGGCCCCACGTCGCTCTTTCGGGCTGTGCCCGGCCGGGCCCCTTGGGGAAAGACCCGGCCACCAGGCACTCGCCATCGAGCACCCATCCCAGGCCTGGCTCCAGCATGGGGGCCTGGTGACGCCGATCCGGGGACATAAACAGCCTTGTTATTGTTGTCATCAATGCCATAGCGATCGTCATTACTAAATATTATATCGTTTGAATGGGAAAAATGTTGCCTATAACAGGAAGCTGGAAGCCATGAATAGGCATAATGACATAAAGGTTTCATGTTTTGCCTGGATATTCTTTCAGTTTTTGTAAACTAAAGCCTTACATGCAAAACAGTCCAGAAAATAGAAAATAATTTCTCATTTTCAATAGAAAGATTACTTAATTTTGTACTTTCTCACTTCCTGTTTTTTATTTGCTCTTTTTTTCCAGTTCTTCACAGACCCCTGTGCCAGCAGCCCCTGTCTCCATGGCAACTGTAGCCATAGTGACGGCGATGCTGGAGAGCTGGCCTTCGCTTGTGAGTGCAGCGATGGATACGAGGGAGTGAGGTGTGATCAGATCCTGCTGGACCTTCCGCCCGCCGAATGGGAACCAGCCACCGCATCTGTGCCCGAACTCGCTACCCCGGTCGCCCCGACAACCACAGCCGCCACTCAGCCTCCCCAGCCAACCACTGTGCCTGCCATGCCCACTTTGCCGCCATGGCAACCCAAGTCAGGACAGAGGCTCCTGGTGGTGCCCTGGGAGGCGGATCGGGTATAAAACAAACCACACCCACCACGTTTACAGAGAACTCTGAGTGCGCTAAACAACCAGACTCATCTAGTCTACATCCAGCTATCAGAACCGAATATGTGTGCACAGGGCTGAGACGTTCAGGGCTGTCTAGTAATTTAGCTCTTGCACCAAAACTGCAATCATACAGATATAACCACGCTTTTAGTAAACATAGAAAATCTCTTTTACGTTGAGTATTTTCAGACAAACACTATGACCTGAATTAATCAAAACACACACTTCAATGGCATCAAATAAACAAATTCACTTTCTCAAATAAGCAACAATACTGTAGCGCTGCAATAACTTTGTTCTGTGATATATAACTCAGTACACTCAATATATCGATGAAGCAGCTGGAAACATTGATATTTGGATATTGTGGCACACCTGCTATACTCATCTGATGCTAATGTTATTTTTTTGACATTATTATAGTTAAATATTGTTACATCCACTTAATTGTTCCCAGAAACATTTACTAATACTCCTACAATGGTCTACAAATCCATCTCTACTTAAAAGTGACTTCATTGACATGTAAAGAAATGTATTGACAGTTTCAACATAACTTTTTCAAATTACAAACAGAGTGCGCAGGGTAATCAGGAGTAGTTGTTTGTATTATTCAAAGTGCTTGAATAAGTGATGTCGTGCTGTTGTGTTGCAGGTGACTGAGGGCCTGCACTGTTTAAGCCCCGAGCTGTGCGAGCTGACATCTGGAACCCTCACTCTGTCTCTGGAGGTCCCCGAGGAAACAGCCGTCAAGTAAGCCCACTCTCTCCACTGTTTATCACTCCACTGCCTCAAAGCAATGTCTTTATTATTTTGGATATTGTGTTTTATTTAATCATTTATAAACAAGGACTAGATAAACATAGTGATTTACTATTGCGGATTTATTCAACTTGAAATTCCTTTAGTTTTTCCAATGTTTTTGCATGTTTTTTATGGTATAAATTGGAAGAACAAATCAAACGTCCAGTTGGTATCTGATAAAAATAATTAAATAAAAGTATTACCTAAAGCAATAAAGTTGCTCGTGCTCCTACAGCGTTTCCATCCAGAGAAATGCAGGATCTCCGCCCTCAATCCAGTTGTCAAAAATGAAATTGATACCCAGATACTGAACAATACTAAAACTAGTATCGAAACTAAATGCTCATTTGAACAAGAACTGAAAAGAAAAATCACAAAAATAGGACAGAACTGGATTTTTCTGAATAGCTTTAAAATGGTCTTGATCTAAGTCAGAACTATGGTAAGACTGAAGAATCTACGACTATTTCATGTTAAAAATTATATTCTTTTAGCCAAAATAGAAGTGTTTAATATCATAATTGAATCAATGAGAGAGAAACGCACCGCTTTGCACCCTTCTGCACCCCTGAAGCCCCGAGCCTGCATTGTATCAAAGTTCTGATTGGTAAGCACTTCTTTTTTATCCAAAAGAGGTCAACAAACTGTCTGCGTCAGCTTTTTTTGATGCATTTTTGGAGAAAACAAACATGAGCTACGGTAAATTAGTGTTCCTCACTACAAAAGCACGCTGCACAAAACAACCTTGAAATAGAACTTCCCTTGCTCAGTATTTTGTGTTAATATGAAGCATCCTGAACACTGGCTACAACATCCCGCATCTGCATTCATCTTATTACACCGGTTTGAGAAGGATTTCCATAATATCGTTTGTCCGTAAACAATATTGGGTCTTGGTCTACGTGAGAAAATTAATTCTGAAGAAGAAATGTTGGATCAAGGTGAATTGCTTTATGTCCTTGATATTATTAAAAGGGTGAATTACTAATCAACAGCCATGACTTTGTTTACATCACAACAACAAGAACGTCCTCATCCAAAATGTGCAGCTATAAAATCAATACACAAATGACTACATGTTAGTTTCCTCCCACATTTTGGTAACACTTAATTTATACAGTTTATTAAGCATGATTCAGGCTTAGTAACAACTTAATTAAGGGGTCAAGAGTTTGGTTATTAATTAAGTGGTTACTAATGGTGTCAGTGGCTCTGGTCATGATCTGAAGACCTAAACATCCTTGGTTGAGCAGTCAGATCCACTGGCCACAGGTTGGCGGTGTGATTCCTGCTCCTTGGGCAAGACACTTAACCTTATCTGCGTACACTGGTGTGTTACTGTGTGTGTGAAGGGGTGCGAGGTTGGAAGAGGGCCGAATGTTTACCATTTAAGCCTGAATCATTCTTAATTATGTTGATTATGAATTAAGTCTTTGTTCATGCTAATAATGCTAATAATACTTATAATGCTAATAATGCATGTGTAGATGCTTTTTTCACTCTTTTGTCAAGTTCATTGGATGACTAGTGCATGCTGTTGCTATGCGTTACACATCAATACAGGCCAGCAGATTCACGTGTCGTGCCAATCACACAACATCTGTGTCAATCAATCAATCAATCAATCAATCAATTAATCAATCAATCAATCAATCAATCAAATCTTTCCCAACCTCCCTACCCCCTTATTCGTCTGACCCACACAGCTAAACAACCAGGCCCGGGTCTACAGGGGTGTAAAAGTGTTTATTGCAACCTTATTCAACAGTGAGGCTGAGTACAGATGAACTAGTTGAGGAAATATCATTGTCTGCTGTCTTCCCCATGAGCAGAGAGCCACAGGACACTTACACAGGGCCCAGAGGAGCCATGAGGCAAACACACCAAACCTCCTCCAGGGGCCGGTCCCTGTAGGCAGCCGGTAGTAACTTAGCTCCTGTTTCCTGTCAGAATTCCCATAGAAAAACAAAGCATACACTGAGCCGACATTTTGTTTGTGACTGGATGCCCTTCCTATGCTCAGGTAAGGTTGAAACCAGTGACTGTTCAGTTAGTGGGCGAGTGTTTACTCCACTGCACCACTTTCTGCCCCA
Organism: Eucyclogobius newberryi; assembly: GCF_026437365.1. NCBI lineage: Eukaryota > Metazoa > Chordata > Actinopteri > Gobiiformes > Gobiidae > Eucyclogobius > Eucyclogobius newberryi. Next base: position 15,235,799 of record NW_027315724.1, on the reverse strand, counting down.
CTTTCACATTTCTGAATATAGAACACTTTATATATATATCTGCCCCCAAAAACTGTTCATGATTCCCGCCTGCAGTTGCTGACTCGATCCCTGGGGCTCTGTGGACTCCTGCACCTCGTTTCACCTGCAGCAGCGTGAGCCTGTCCATTCACTTATTATTTTGCGCCTTCAGCTCCACTGTCAGACCCAGAGTCACTTTAAATGAAAAATCTGGGACAGTTCTTGTCCTCCCCCTGTCTAATATATTATTTGATCCTGTAATTTACCTGCAAGTGCCAACATGACCTATAAAATGTCAGACTTTTTTGCCCTGACCTGATAAAATGTAATTGGTAATAGGTGGTATTTGACATTTGTGCGATCGTGTTTTCTGCTCGTGCTCGTTTTTACAGGTGGTTAAAGAATAGATAACCTACAAACTTGCAATATACCAATATGTATTATTAAATTGCAAGCGCAAATTGTTGTCTGGTCTAGAATTGTCCAGAAAAAATGTATTGCCAGACATGAATCAATACTAAAACTACATTCTCACTTGGACAAAAAAGAAAATAAACTAATAGTCTGCTTTTTATTCAACAAATCCTGATTATTTTGTATTATTTGAGGCTGTTGCTATCTGCTGTAATTATCAACTTGACAAGCGTCCTAAATACGCTCTTGAGCAACATGATCCTGTGCCACGCTGGGTCCTGTCGGTGGGATTTGGCTTCTCATTTTGAGCCGGGGGCCATAACGTGAAACAGACTGGCTTCATCAGCCAAACACCTTGTGGCCATTTTGGACCGGAGGATTTCCTCTTGATAGCTGTTATCCTTGGAGTCACGCTGGCAGCTTGGATCAGTCAGTGGATTCATCACTTATGTGCAAAATGAACTGTTCAAATAAAAAATGGATGCTTTACAGTGGAATGAACAAAGATCCAATAATACTGAAGGCTTAATCTCATTTATTTTTACATTAAAGGCAAGATTCAAACGTGTGCATTGATTTTTCTAATTTTAGATATTGAAACTGCAGTGCTGGAATGCAGTTGTTTTTTTTCACTTTTCATGCAGAGCAGGTCTTCTTAGATGCAAGTGTCTGCTCTTCTGTGTGACAAATGTACTGTAGGCTGTGTTTCAAATGCAATGCAACTGCAGGAACTATCTCTTTGAACGGCTGCTTAAAATAACTTCATACAGTAAATGTAGTTTACTTTTTTGAGGCTTTAAACAATGTTGTATCCACATCTAAAACATACCCAACATTGTGTCCATAGTTTCAATTTCAATTTTGGGCAATGACCTGAAATTATTCCTCTTAACGTGTTCCTAGAATCGAATTGTTCTCTGTGATGTCATTATAAGTGCTTATCTATATCTGTACAAGGGCAAAACAAATGTTGGTCAACTACAACTACAGGAAGTACTTTGTTGAAATTGGTAGCTGTGTCTCAGACCACATGACCCTGACCTGTGGAGTGTCCCAAGGGTCAGTCCTGGGTCCCCTTCTGTTCAACCTCTACATGCTGCCGTTAGGTCAGTTGATACGCAGTGAAAATGTGTCCTATCACAATTATGCAGACGACACTCAGATCTATGTTTCACTGACGTCAGGTGACTATGGACCAGTGGATTCACTCTGTCACTGCATCCAACAGATCAGTTTGTGGATGCAAAACAACTTTCTCCAGCTGAACTCAGACAAGACTGAAATAATCGTTTTTGGCCCACAGAAACAAAGAGAAAGTGTTAGCGGTCACCTCCAGAGTCTCGCTCTAAAACCTACAAACCAAATTAGAAATCTGGGGGTAATAATGGACTCAGACTTGAACTTTAATAGCCACGTCAAATCAATAACATCAGCAGCTTTTTACCATCTAATAAACATTTCCAAAATCAAAAATATAGTGTCAAAACCAGATTTAGAGAGACTTATCCATGCGTTTGTCTCCAGTAGATTAGACTACTGTAACGGCCTGCTCACTGGTCTCTCCAAACGAGCTGTAAAACAGCTGCAGTACATCCAGAACGCTGCTGCTCGGGTCCTGACTAGAACCAGGAAGTATGATCACATTAGTCCTGTTCTCAGGTCTCTGCACTGGCTCCTGTGGCTCAGAGAATAGACTTTAAAGCAGCTCTGCTTGTGTACAAGTCTCTCCATGGCCTAGCACCAAAGTACATCTTGGATATGTTAGTGCCATATGAACCATCTCTGACTCTGAGGACCTCAAGGACCGGCCTCCTGCTGGTGCCCAGAGTCAGGACAAAACATGGGGAATCTGCGTTTCAGTTTTATGCAGCTAAAATCTGGAACAGTCTTCCTGAAGATGTGAGACAGGCTTCTACTCTGACAATGTTCAAATCTAAGCTAAAAACAGTTTTGTTTAGCTGCGCCTATGACTTAAAGGATTTTTTCTTTGCACTCTTCTCTTTTGTTTGTGATTTTATTAGTTTAAACAATCAGTTGGATTGATAATTTTTAATTTAGTTAATTTTATTGTA
>NW_027315724.1:14993313-15228313 GCF_026437365.1 Eucyclogobius newberryi | reverse complement strand
AATTGTATTGACGTCATTGGTTGAGATGCATTAGCACAGGTGCTTTGACAAGGCGCTTTCTGATTGGTCGACGTATGCTCGCAAGGTCTCTGTCGTTTCGTAGCACAAAGCTCATTGGCTGAGATTGTCGTCCTAAAAATGGAAGTCACTGATCTCTTGTGGCTATTTTTAGCAGCTGCTGTCAGATTTGATTGAAGATACAGTCGGGATGAGCAAGGAGGAAAAGGAAAGCTGTTTGTGAAGACATTTCAACAAGTGGCTGTGATTGGTGTGGAACATTTTGAGGAAATTGCGAGATAAGTCAAAAATATTCTTCAGCCACAAATTTTGTCTGCTATATAGTTGTAATCTATGACACCTGTGGATCATTATTTTATATAATTAATTTATATAAAATAATGAGCAAGTTTATTCATCTAAAACAGGGGTCTCCAATGATATTTTCTAGGGTCCAGTTTATCTCTATAAGATCCACAAACAATTCAAACAGAAATTGACTATCCTAATATTATATTCATTAATAAGAACAGGACTAAATCACTAAAACCCAGGCAAAGCCAGTGTAACCTGACTCAACTAGTGCAAAGCAGACCAGGACAAGACCAGGTTTAAACCAAGACTAAACAAACCATATCTACCAGAAAACATGGATAAACTGTAAAGCAGAAGAAAAGCAGGACTAAAGCAGGACTAGAGCAGGACTAGAGCAGGACTAAAGCAGGTCTAAAGCAGGACTAAAGCAGGTCTAAAGCAGGACTAAAGCAGGACTAAAGCAGGTCTAAAGCAGGTCTAAAGCAGGACTAAAGCAGGACTAGAGCAGGACTAAAGCAGGACTAGAGCAAGACTAAAGCAGGATTAGAGCAGGTCTAAAGCAGGACTAAAGTAGGTCTAAAGCAGGTCTAGAGCAGGTCTAAAGCAGGTCTAAAGCAGGACTAAAGCAGGACTAAAGCAGGACTAAAGCAGGACTAAAGCAGGACTAAAGCAGGTCTAAAGCCGGACTAAAGCAGGACTAAAGCAGGACTAAAGTAGGACTAAAGCAGGACTAAAGCAGGTCTAAAGCAGGACTAAAGCAGGACTAAAGCAGGACTAAAGCAGGACTAGAGCAGGACTAGAGCAGGACTAAAGCAGGACTAAAGCAGGTCTAAAGCAGGTCTAAAGCAGGACTAAAGCAGGACTAAAGCAGGTCTAAAGCAGGACTAAATCAGGACTAGAGCAGGACTAAAGCAGGACTAGAGCAGGTCTAAAGCAGGACTAAAGCAGGTCTAAAGCAGGTCTAAAGCAGGACTAAAGCAGGACTAGAGCAGGACTAAAGCAGGACTAGAGCAGGACTAAATCAGGATTAGAGCAGGTCTAAAGCAGGACTAAAGTAGGTCTAAAGCAGGTCTAAAGCAGGACTAAAGCAGGACTAAAGCAGGACTAAAGCAGGACTAAAGCAGGTCTAAAGCCGGACTAAAGCAGGACTAAAGCAGGACTAAAGTAGGTCTAAAGCAGGTCTAAAGCAGGACTAAAGCAGGACTAAAGCAGGTCTAAAGCCGGACTAAAGCAGTACTAAAGCAGGTCTAATGCAGGACTAAAGCAGGTCTAAAGCAGGACTAGAGCAGGACTAAAGCAGGTCTAAAGCAGGACTAAAGCAGGTCTAAAGCCGGACTAAAGCAGGACTAAAGCAGGACTAAATCAGGACTAGAGCAGGACTAAATCAGGATTAGAGCAGGTCTAAAGCAGGACTAAAGTAGGTCTAAAGCAGGTCTAAAGCAGGACTAAAGCAGGACTAAAGCAGGTCTAAAGCCAGACTAAAGCAGGACTAAAGCAGGACTAAAGCAGGACTAAAGCAGGACTAAAGCAGGTCTAAAGCCTGACTAAAGCAGGTCTAAAGCAGGTCTAAAGCAGGACTAAAGCAGGACTAAAGCAGGTCTAAAGCCAGACTAAAGCAGGTCTAAAGCAGGACTAAAGCAGGACTAAAGCAGGACTAGAGCAGGTCTAAAGCAGGACTACAGCAGCACTAAAGCAGGTCTAAAGCAGGTCTAAAGCAGGTCTAAAGCCAGACTAAAGCAGGACTAAAGCAGGTCTAAAGCCAGACTAAAGCAGGTCTAAAGCAGGACTAAAGCAGGACTAAAGCAGGACTAAAGCAGGTCTAAAGCAGGTCTAAAGCCGGACTAAAGCAGGTCTAAAGCAGGACTAAAGCAGGTCTAAAGCAGGACTAGAGCAGGTCTAAAGCAGGACTAGAGCAGGTCTAAAGCAGGACTAAAGCAGGTCTAAAGCCAGACTAAAGCAGGACTAAAGCAGGTCTAAAGCCAGACTAAAGCAGGTCTAAAGCAGGACTAAAGCAGGTCTAAAGCAGGACTAAAGCAGGACTAAAGCAGGACTAAAGCAGGACTAGAGCAGGACTAGAGCAGGACTAAAGCAGGACTAAAGCAGGTCTAAAGCAGGTCTAAAGCAGGACTAAAGCAGGACTAAAGCAGGTCTAAAGCAGGACTAAATCAGGACTAGAGCAGGACTAAAGCAGGACTAGAGCAGGTCTAAAGCAGGACTAAAGCAGGTCTAAAGCAGGTCTAAAGCAGGACTAAAGCAGGTCTAAAGCAGGTCTAAAGCAGGACTAAAGCAGGTCTAAAGCCGGACTAAAGCAGGACTAAAGCAGGACTAAATCAGGACTAGAGCAGGACTAAATCAGGATTAGAGCAGGTCTAAAGCAGGACTAAAGTAGGTCTAAAGCAGGTCTAAAGCAGGACTAAAGCAGGACTAAAGCAGGACTAAAGCAGGTCTAAAGCCGGACTAAAGCAGGACTAAAGCAGGACTAAAGTAGGTCTAAAGCAGGTCTAAAGCAGGACTAAAGCAGGACTAAATCAGGATTAGAGCAGGTCTAAAGCAGGACTAAAGTAGGTCTAAAGCAGGTCTAAAGCAGGACTAAAGCAGGACTAAAGCAGGACTAAAGCAGGTCTAAAGCCGGACTAAAGCAGGACTAAAGCAGGACTAAAGTAGGTCTAAAGCAGGTCTAAAGCAGGACTAAAGCAGGACTAAAGCAGGTGTAAAGCCGGACTAAAGCAGGACTAAAGCAGGTCTAAAGCAGGACTAAAGCAGGTCTAAAGCAGGACTAGAGCAGGTCTAAAGCAGGACTAAAGCAGGTCTAAAGCAGGACTAAAGCAGGTCTAAAACAGGACTAAAGCAGGTCTAAAGCCGGACTAAAGCAGGTCTAAAGCAGGACTAGAGCAGGTTCTAAAGCCGGACTAAAGCAGGTCTAAAGCAGGTCTAAAGCAGGTCTAAAGCCAGACTAAAGCAGGACTAAAGCAGGTCTAAAGCCAGACTAAAGCAGGACTAAAGCAGGACTAAAGCAGGACTAAAGCAGGACTAAAGCAGGACTAAAGCAGGTCTAAAGCCTGACTAAAGCAGGTCTAAAGCAGGACTAAAGCAGGTCTAAAGCAGGACTAAAGCAGGACTAAAGCAGGTCTAAAGCCAGACTAAAGCAGGTCTAAAGCAGGACTAAAGCAGGTCTAAAGCAGGACTAAAGCAGGTCTAAAGCAGGACTAGAGCAGGTCTAAAGCAGGTCTAAAGCAGGACTAGAGCAGGTCTAAAGCAGGACTACAGCAGGACTAAAGCAGGTCTAAAGCAGGTCTAAAGCAGGTCTAAAGCCAGACTAAAGCAGGACTAAAGCAGGTCTAAAGCTAGACTAAAGCAGGTCTAAAGCAGGACTAAAGCAGGACTAAAGCAGGACTAAAGCAGGTCTAAAGCCGGACTAAAGCAGGTCTAAAGCAGGTCTAAAGCAGGACTAGAGCAGGTCTAAGTTAGAACAATGCCACCATCAGGCTTAAACGGCACAGAACTAATCTAAACCAAGTCTAAAAAAAAAAGCTCTGTTGTGTTAGTCTACAGTAGGCTACCACAACAGAGCTAACGTTGCCATTTAGTGCCGTAAGAACAAACCCAGCTTGTTAAAAAAAATAGCAATAACAACTGAGTCTTTCCTTCGCAGTCATGTTCTCTGCATGTTCATCTGTAGAATGATGTGTGTTTCATTACAATCCAACACATTTACAGAGGAATTAGTTTATGAGTGCGTGAATTTAGATGCAGCTTATGCAAAGGTGCACATGTCCTGGGACGAGACCGAGGTCCCCCTCTCATAACCCGTGTGGACAACCTGCACATGACTTACCGTGCACTTGAGCATGTTAAAGGGTACACATTATGCAAAATTGATTTTTCTAACATCGTTCCCTTATCATAAACATACCTGGAGTAGCATTTAGCTTCATACGTGCTTGTTTGAGGGATCCTGGTTAGAAAATCCTTGCCCCTCTGACACTTGGACTTGGAACTCAAAATATGTAGGCAAGAATTCACCATAAAAGAATACAAATATCCCTCTGCCAATTCAGCAGGTCTAAAACCTCAAGAAAAACACTTTTACATGATAGTTCATAAAGGTAGTGGAGTGGAAAGTGCAGATACTACTGACTAAAACCACGCCTTAAGATGTGGAGAGGGTGTTGAACTGTGGCTGCCCCCCTGACTTTGAAGACAGGGACAAACACAGAGGACACTTCTCCCTACAGAGACTCTTAACAGTATTCATGACTGTGAAATTCTTTTGTTGTAGGTGTGTTGCGTGTCGGCACCCCCACTGCCCCGGAGGTCACGCTGCGTCTGAACCTGACAGTGAAGGCCAGCAGCTGCGTGGAGCCCGGGAGCAGCTTCAGCGACCCACAGTGTTCTGGCAAGGGCAGATGTATCACGCAGCCCTCTGAGGTAAGAACAAAAGCCAAAATGTCATCCTCTCAACTCTATAAGCCCATTTTGTTAAGAATAGCTGACGATAATATATGGAATTAAGACACCGACTACAATCGCACTACACCATCATTACTCAGTGAAAAAGCAGTGTGAAACAATGGTATAATTATAGCAGCGCAAGGTGATGAAATACAATGAAATGGCAAAAACTTATGAAACTTTTCTGTAGCTGGAGCGAGAGTGCTTGAAATGCAGGGACAAGTAAGTCGCTTATCACTTTTCTGCAGTGTGTATTATTGTGCCGTTACCTTGTTTATTACAGATTAACGACGAACCCAGAGGGAGTAAACAAAATGCAATGTTAAGAATGATGTACTAGGCATGAAATAGAGGTGTTCTAGTAATCACAACTTTGTGGTCTGGCAGTGTGCACTTCCCCCCTCTCTCCCTTGTATAAAAGTGTTACGTTGTATTCTCTGTGGGGAGACGGAGGTGTAGAATGATCTGTGACTGTCAGGACGTGCCACCTTGAGAATTCTTGCTAGATCTGGGAAGCAAAGCAAGGTTGGGCCTGGTTAGCGTCGTGATGTGGCCAGACAAGACACTTTCCCACCTTGTCACCGGTGTTTATGTGCACTGGCGTGTTTACAGCGTATCTCTATAATAGCGTTGTCTCGACCACATAAACACTTAATTATAAAAAATAGTCTGACCCAAACCACTTGTCACCACCTGAGAGAATGAACATGCATAGTTTTGTTAATATATAGAACAAAACAGAACAGAAGCCGGAACAAAGAGCAAAAAAAAAAAAAATCCAAAGCATCACACATGAGATTTAATTACAATCAATTAAAATCCCGGCACTGAATGTAATTTATTCCATCTTTCTAACGTCTATTCCCATAACATAATGCAATAATCCAAAACATATATGAGCTCATTAATGGATGCAGCAATGGTTGGAGTAAAAATATGTATTGAATTACATTTTGTCTTTAATCATTGTCTTTGCCACATGTGCAGTTTGCTTTTCCTGCACATGGGTGAAAGATCAAAAGAAAACTCATCATCAGATTTCTCTGTTTACAATTCCAACCCCAGAATTCAGATAATGATCTAAGTTTGTACGCGCATGTGAGCGTACCCACTGTTTCAGGCTCGGAGAAGAGTTTGCAGAGAAAGTATGACGGCAATTAAAAACCCTGAAAGCAGAACACATAAAATAAAAAAATTGGTTACAGCTCTTTATCTTTTTGTCCCTTTCCAAACATGTTTCGTTTGTTTTCCTCAGAGCACTTTCTTCTGCGACTGCGACGACAGCTACACCGGAATCTTCTGCGAGGAGTTTGACGCCTGCCACCACAGACCCTGTCGCAACAACGGCACCTGCGCCGACGTGAGGCAAGGAGCTCAGGGACGCAACTTCACCTGCTCCTGCCCCCCAGGTGAGCTCCTCTGTCAACAAGAAGAGCGTTTCCAGCTATTTCAGAACGCAGCTCTCATGCGCAAGTCTAATTAACATATCTGAGGCCGCAGTGCTCTTCATTAGGAGGATCAGAGCGCTTTGGAGAGTTAAGCATGTGGTTCTTTTTTAGGGTCGAGAACAAAAGCGGGTCGGCCATTTGATATTTTGTAGATGTTTTTTTTCTTAGAAGCCACTCGGGGTCAGGACCTTGGAGAGCTAAATGTCAGCTGTCTTATGTGAGCCGCTTTAGTGAGCCAAGGGTGAAAACAATCATATGGTTTATGGAAAAAAACATAAAGAGAAAAGACTGCAAAGAAGCACAGAATGTTTTTAATGTGATATGTGACGCATCAAAAACCTTTTACCCCATTGCACGTTAACTGTCTAATAAAGTATTCAGTCCAGGCCCAAAAAGCAATGTCTTCTGGCAATGTTTGTTGCAGTGACATTATTTCCTCTTTCTCTCTCTTTTCCTCAGTGCTTTGTGGATCTGTTATATCTCTTTGCTTCCGAAAGGTCACCTCCAAGGCTTCAGTTTTATTTATTGTTTATTTGACAGGAACATTGCTCAATAAACATTTTGCAGAGAGCAAATTCATTTTTCACCTTTAGTTTTAGTGCAGATGCAACGTGAAAATGTATTTTACAGTCTTAGGCCATGCTCCAAGCAGCTAACGAATCTGGTAAAAGTTTCGCCATATTGTCTATAATGTGAGCTATTTAAAGTATTTTATCTGTTTTTATTCTCTGTATTTGCAGAGATTTCAAAAACAGTGGTGGAAAGTAACAAAATGCAAAAGTAAACGCTCACTGCAGCGGATACATGATTTATTTTACTAAATTTGAGAGCATGTTTTTGTACTTTTAACTTCATATTTTTTTGGGAATTGGACTGAAAAGTAGAAAGTTATTTTCATTTGGTTTGAGTGTCATTTGTAGCACATTCATGGTGCTATCCAGCCTAAATGTTTTGGGCTCAAGCTTTGAGCAAACAAAAATATATGCATACAATTCACTAGAAAAATTGGGAAATGTATTAGATCAAGATCAACACAATTCTTCATCAAAATCACCACAATTAATACTTTAACTACTCTCAATATCTGTCTGAAATACTTTGACTGTTTACATTTTCAGTCGATTTTTGAATGTGCAACTTATATCTTTACTTGAGAGTATTTTTTGCTCCTGTATTTAGTAACCAAATGTGATACTTTTTCCTCCTCTGTTCGAAAGTAGTGCTATAACCTTTGCCAGATCTTGATCCAGTTGTAACTTGCTTTAAGATGAAACAAGATTTGTAAATTTTTAGGATACTTATACTTCAAAATCAACATTGAGAGTGCCTTTCAAAGAGGTTGTTTTGATCCATTTGAACATTTTCCTTTTAGTTTTAGCCATTTTTCTCTCTTGACTTTGTGTGGTCAGGTTACGAAGGCGAGCGCTGTCAGCTTTTGGTGGACCACTGCCTATCCCAGCCCTGCAAGAACGGAGCCACATGTTTCAGCAGCTTGGCCGGGCCCAGGTGCTACTGTCCCGAAGGTATTACCAGCCAGTCATCACACTACATTTACCAGTGCCAAAAATAAATGCTCTTTTTGCACCTCGTCTACTAGAATTTTAATGCCGCCGCTGCCAGGTATTATGTTTGGAAACAGCTTGCTGTTTGCATTTCATGGGCGAATACATAAAAGTAGATGTAAAGATGTTGGGACAGAGGTGTTGGTGGCGACGAATGCTAATAAAGGCTTTTAAGGAAGCATAAACGGCAAAGAGAAAGTGTACTTGGAAGAAATATTCAAGTGGTCGGTAAAACATGCACTGAATTATACATCACAAGTCACAACAGCAGAATGTATCAAGGAGAGGTGTCTGCCAAGCAGTTCAGACAACACAAATTATTAGATACATCTCGATTGTGTCAAGATTATGCAATAAATTGGTAAGTGTGATCATTCTGGTTATAGTATAATTCAATATGATAATTTAAAAAATGCTCTATTACCTCTCACATATTTACAACTTTAGTGTTTCCTCTCAGTCCTCATTTTGTCAGAGGAACCCAGTCCCACTCATATTCACACAGCAACAGTGGCTGAAGGTTGATCTAACTGGCTTTAACATTAGCATAAGTTTAATGCAGAACATTTAAATATGAATAATTTAAATGTTCTGTAGACAAAAACTGATTTTCGTTTTTTCTACTCTACTATTGTGCAAGCCATGTAGTCATGTTAACCATAAAACTCTTAATGCACAAGCCATGAACAATTAAACTCAATGAAAGTGTAGCCTCAGTTTCTATAGTTCCTACTCTGGGCAAACGTGCGTAATACTGAATGGGAACAGGAACAAAACAAAGTACCAAGAACAGACAAAGGTTCCTACAGTGCAGCAGTATAGAGTAGAAGTATACAGTCTATGTACACATGGCATATAGAAGTGTATGTATTTGTGCTCTTATCTGTTACATAAAGGTCAACACTTGATTCAGGGACAGCTTTCTACCCGAGTGAACCAGGCTGTTTCATAAAAGCCAGACTTTCTACCCGACTTCTCTGAGCATAAAGACAGGAGTTCATTCTTCACCAGTCTCACTCAGGACTTTCCCAGCCGCACTCGGTCCAGTCTCACTTAATAAGAGCAGATTTGACAACCCGCGAGGCCGGAGCAAAGATGTATGGAGAGGACACGCCCACCTCCAAAACCCCTTTTAAGACACGCCCACCCTGACACGTAGAAAAAATGAAAAAAAGAAAGAGAAGGAAGAGTGCAGGAATTTCAGAAATAACACATTTTTCTGCACTTCTGAACATTTGGAACAATTCATAAGTGATTTTGAGTATTTTAAGCACCCTCCAGTTCAACTCTGAATACAAGAGTGCAGCAGAATTTAGACCGATTGATTTTCTCACAGTCAGTTCGGGCTTTAGTCTGGTGAAGAGGTGATGACTTACCTCACATTGCTGTCAATGCCCTTCTAACTTCATTTGACATAATTTCTCCTGAATATGAACACAGAACTGTTCTCCGAAACCATGATCTGCTGTGTGTGTTTGAGCTGCGTCCCTGGAGGGAGCGACGGGGCCCCTGTGTTTGGTCCTTTATGAATGATCAATGTTCAAAGGATCAAATTATTTCTAGCAATTTGAATGTAATGGATGAAGACAGATGACAGTATAAAAAATTGGTATATGTGCAGATTGTTATGTAGGACAACATTTTTGATTAAAAGTAGTTAGATTACCTGCAGGATAAATAATAATTCTAACTTCACATTTTGTAAATACATTTCCACAAGTTAAGTAATATGAATCTAATAATAAATGTTATGGGATATTGATTACATATCATATTTTTTTCCTTTTGAAAATGTAATAAAAGTGCAATGTTTACTCAGAGTTCAGACCCAGACTGCCTTTAGACACTTCCTGTCTAAATTGCCATAGCAACTGAGTGCGACTCGGAGTGAGCATGCTTTTATGAAATAGTGATACTGGTCTTTATGATCATCAAAACTAAAATAACTACGTCGGTCTATTTTTCACTGGTCGAACTAGAAAAGGTAAAGTGCATTAGGTTGCTGCGAGAATTGAACATTTAGTTAGACATCCTCAAATAAAGATGCTTTAGAACGTGGTTATCCGTCCTCAACAAGCAGCAGGGTCGAGCACATTTTTCAACATGTTCTCCATGCTGTGCACTGGACCATATCTGTGCCACTGCGATGCTAATTTAAACCTCCCCTCTTCTCTTCTAATTAGTCTTCATAGCCACAGCGACCTGCATCCATCTCTCCAGGGAATTGTGGTCACAAATCTTCAACTGCAGTTCTCCACCAAATACACGCACAGAGAGAACACTGAATACTGGCTGCACACAGCGAAAAACAACAGATGGAAATGAAAGCTGCCTACGAGTTGTTGTTTTGTTGCCGGCACCGTTCCCAAAAGTGGGCTGAGATCTTGATGTGTGGAGGTTTCACATACACTCCAACACCTGACTATACTTGTACCGTTTAATGTGCAAAAATAGCTTGGAGAATAGAAGTCAAAGTATGTGAATTTTATTGGTCGAAAGGTGTTAAGGCACTTGAGGGTGTAAAGATTAGGATGTCTTGTTAACAGTGGATTCGACAATCAAGGAGAGTGTTGACATCTGCAGTTTCACTGAGAAATACATTTACATAGCCAGTAAAAATAGGATACCTAGAGTGATCCGATAACCCAGTAACTAGATTTGATTTGCTTTTAAACCAATTCTTTCAATTTTTAACCACATTAGCTGGCTCTTTTTTTGCTTAACCTTCCGTGTCAAAACCTGCACAGAAATCAGATTACTCACATGTGATGTAACTGTTTACATGACATTTCAATAATCTGAGTACTCCAGGAATGATCAGATATTTGGTGTGCATGGAAACATATCTGTCTCGCATTTCAGTACAGGTGTTTTCATTGCTCAAAAATGAGAGAAACATATATTCTAACTGTGAGCATGGTGACCTTTCCATAGAGCTGACCTGTAAGTTGGGTGGTGCCACAAGCTTGACTCCACAGAGATACAGATAGATTTAACTGAAAAACATTCCAGGCAAAGCAATAACTTTAATCATTTACGGCCTTTCCACTAGAAAAGTCTGAGCTCACATGTTAGATACCATATTATGTCAGTTCTCAATGGGCCTGTTTCCACTGGACATTTTCAGAGTCTATTGACAAGACAAGAGAGACTTTAAAATAATTTCACACTAAACGCTGACTTGATCTTGTGATAAATCGTCATATTTCTAGTGACGGTCACTTTTTACGTTGATCAGAAATACTTAGCAAACCAAAGCTAGCGCACGTTAGCAACAGTGGTTTCCTGTTTATCGACACGGGGCACTCATGTCAAGACCCGTAATATTAAATTCCCAGTGCATAATGCATTTAACACCAGCCAAACCCAATGCGCTACATAAAGACACATTAAATCACAGAGAAGTGAAACAAAAGCAGGAAAAAGCTGATAAACAAGAAGTAGTTTCTTGTTCACTCTTTCGTCTATTTGTGTGCGAATTGCTGAGATCGGCCTTATGACTAAAAGGAAAATTCAGGTACGATTTCGTTTTTAAGAACACATTTGTTGTGTTTGGGTGATGCAGCAGGCTCTGAGCATGGAGACGCACTCGAAAGTAAACCGGTTGACGGATAAGGGCCATTTGAAACATGGCTAATTCCTGTCAATTTGGGATTTACACTAAACCAACCTATCCATCGCAGTCCAGTTAAGCCCTGTTGGATAGAAATACACATACAGATAGTTTTCTGTCATTTGGCCACTAAATCATGACCAAAAATGAAGAAATGTGATAATCCAGTACTTTTGAAGGTCCTGTACTTTACACAACCACGCCTGAGTACGTCTGTATATCTCGTCCCACGTTGCCATTTTGAAATAATCCAGAGAGTCTTTTCAAATCCATGGACCTTCACTAGACTCATTATTCTGACCATTAAACAGCTCAAACTACCTTCACTAAACACAGCTAAGCAACAAACGCTCTTGTCTTTTTCGCCTGATTTCAAACGGTTTCACTTCACTTCACCGATCCTTCACCCGCACGGAACCATCACGCCTCAGATAAGCGTAACTCGTCTCCATCAGGACCACACTTCACTTCAGACATCACTCTTTAGTCTTCTCTGCCGCTGTCTGATGGCAAACTGTCACACTCTCATCTGGAGGCTTGTCTTAGATGTTTAGTTTCCACAGCGACCACGAGAATGATGTCTACTGTCACAGCGTTCTTCTGCTGTCACGGCTGAGATATCCACGCCGAGCGCGCTGATGGATTTGTGATAAACCGACTTCATGAACCAAGTCAGCCTCTCTATCTTCCTCACATAATTTAACTTCAGGTTGAGTTCTTTTCGAGCTGAGGAACTTGTGGTAAAAAATTTAATTGTAATTTGTTTGAGAATTTCAATTAGATTTATATATATATATATATATATATATATATATATATATATATATATATATATATATATATATTTTTAATCATACGGAACACAATTACATTTGAGACAGTTTGGTGATTAGAGAGGATTCTATTACCTAGATAATTACAGCCTTGATCATTTCAGCGATTTTATTGTGATAAATTGTGCAGCCCTTCTTCAAATCCTATTGTTTTCTTGCCAGTTATAGTGTATTCATAATTGTTGCGTTTTAGGTTTAAATTTGACTTTTAGATCCCTGTTTACTATTTTATCATTGCAAAAGTCAGTTGTAGTAACCAAAATGAAATACAAGAAGGCATGTTTTCACAGAAGCTTCAACAATTGTTCTATATTTTTAAGACAAGGAAAGAACAAGGACAAGTATCATTAAAAATAAGCACCACTTTTGACGGCGTTTTCATAGACAGATTATAGTGACTGATCGCCTCCATTTTGATCTAACTCACTTCTCGCTGCTGAAGTGTCTGTCAGCTGACAGACGGCTGTTCCTGTCCAAGTGCCAGCGTCGAGTTAATGACAACTTACAGAGAAATCAATCCTATAATAAAATGTACTTTGGTAAGAGCTGTGAGCAAACAGCTGAAGTATCTGCGCATTTATACGTGCGTAAACAAAAGTCAGAAATAGTATATGGCAGATGATGAAAAACAGTTTGGGAGCTTAATTATCTGTGATCACGCACAGATCGTACTAGAATATATGCAGAAACTTTGTCTGCAAGCCTAAGGAACATGACTAGTGTGCTGAATTGAAGTGAAAAGCGTTGGAGTTGTTAATGTGTCTGTATCTTAATGAACTATAACATAAATCTGTTTATAATAGAACACAAACAACATGTAGTAGATGCTGGAAATGCAAAATTCTGTTGGTTAAACTTTGAGGTAAGTATTTTCAGGTCAAGGCAGTGTCAACCATTGTTCATTCTTTTCAGACAATAGAATCCAGTCATGGAAGAAAATAATCTGTAAATTATTCATTTTTGTTGAAATTGCTGCCCATCTTTACTTGTGTAACGTCTGCGTGACTTGCATTTAAAATCATGTAATTAGATATTTCTCACACATTTGAGACTTCTCTATTCTCTATTACCAGTATAGTTGCACGTATGACACACAGTTTGAACACCATGATAGTCACGGCTAAAGTAAAAGTAATAGTTGCAATAAATAAGGTGACATAAAATGAGAATACGGCAGATTATCTGTGGGTTTCAGAGTGATGAAATATTAGCATCTCTCACATGATAAGTACCAATGCAAACTCAATATGATATCTTTGGAATGGCCTCAAAAGTACATCTATAAACAGGAAGTGGAAACCCGTGAATAGCTGCTTTCTGGAAGTGATTGGTGGTGACTGCGGCAGCAACAATGAATCGACTGATCATGACTAGTGACTATAAAATATAATCTTAGTCGTAATTTAATTGTCATAATCATTATCTGAACTGTACAGATTCTAAAATACATAAAAAAGATATAACATTATTTAATCAAAATGTCAAAAAATAATGTTCAACTCTCTAGAAGCCTTCAGTCACCATCTTTCAACCTTTATTTGTTTGACTTGAAAACAGTTATTTCTATTGTACTATGAGATTTTTAAAAAACATTTCCCCAGGCTCCAGTCACCCGCGACCCCGAAAGGGAACAAGCGGTAGAAAATGGATGGATGGATGGATTTAAAAATCTCAATGAACAATTGAAATAACTGTTTTCAAGTAGGCTAATTAAAAAAATATTGTCTGATTCTTTGACTACTAAAACAACTGTTAATTGCAGCTAAAATATCCAGTACCAAAGACAAAATTAATATACAATATACACCTATACCTCTCTTGTTTTTGGGAATCGAACTTGTTGTGGACAACTGGGCTCGTTGTTGCCCATGACAACACACCAGCATCATCACTTTTGCTGGAATCCCTTAAAGATTCCGAATGTACAGTATGTCCCTCCGCTTGTGTCAGCTGAGGTTAGTGCAGTGTACAACCCCTCTGGATCTATACGTGAGAGCGGTTCCCTTGACGACAGCAGATACGGCCTTTCTCCGAGCGCCTGGATGATGAATGCTCTGCCTGTGCCGTGAAATAAAGTCCTGTAGATCAATGCATGCTTTGTGAGAGATCTCTTCATTAGCTCGTTGGGTGCAGTCAGCGGTGGGATTTCGCCGGATGTTACAGTAAATGATGTTAGCGCGACCCACTAGAGGTGCGCCGCGTGTCCGTTTGCTGAAGATAGAGCCTTTTTTCTCCTTCCTTTTTGCAAGTCTCGGTACAATAGGACTCTCAGGGGAGGGAGTGAAGACAAGTGGAAGGAGATGGGAGCTATTTTTAGAGTCGGCGAGGTTCGAGATGCCGAGGTGCACAAGCTAATGAGAAGAGGTGTGCAGGAAAGAACGTGCGCCGTGAAGAGACAGGCAGGCGGTTAAAAAGTCCATGTTGTGCCAATCACTGTGCGTTCTGCTTTGAAAATTGATTAAAAAAAGTCACTCACCCTGAAACCACATTTTAGTTGGTAAGCTGTGCAAATCCACCGTTAGCCCAAATCCAACTTGTGTTACTACTGTGGATAATAGCTTTATTTATGAGGGCCCTATGCAAGATGCTCTGTGGGGATTGAGAATTTCCCAAATCATCCACATTCATGCCGCAACCAATTTCACAAGCAAGGCTGAAGGCAAAAGAATGGCACAAATACACACAAACCTAGCATGATTAAGAGCACATTTCAATGATTCTGCCGTTGCTATTAGATAACACCTTAAGGGCTGAACCTAAAATTGGCTTTTTGAAACTTTTAGCCATGTAGTGTTTTGTTGCGTTCACATATAAGTTTAAATAATGTCTCAAAATGCTCTTTTTCAAGCTGTAAATGTCATGAGATGGCCATGGTCCCTTTCATTTCTGTCACCAGATCATTTCATACTTCAATAGTCTTTCCACTAGCTTAGAGCGCTTCCCCTGCATGATCCTCTTGTCAGGGAGTCAATTTCAAATCCTCATTGAGTCCGGGTTCAAGTCTTTTAGAACTATTCTGAATAAAGTCCAGCCCATTTCAGAACTCACCACTACTAACTGTGTTCACGAGTCCTGCTGTGAATTCTCATCACTTTAAACCAACTTTAAAGCATCATTTAGAACTTGGAGGCAGTATGAGGACAAGCTTGTCAAGTCCCACTCAAGAGTCCCACTTTCTCCACAAGTTTGAGATCAAGTCCCAAGTCATCAGTCATTATGTCTGAATCCTGGACGTGACCTGAAAAATAAGTGCTGAAGCCTGAAGTCCTTTACTTTCTACTGAACTATTTCACGTTCCTGTTTGTTTGTTCTGTCCCAGGGTACCAGGGCCCCACGTGTGAGCAGAAAGTGGACCCCTGTGCCTCCGGTCCGTGCCACAACAATGGGACGTGTTACCCCCAGGGGCCCGGGCCTCTGGGCTTCGGCTGCAGCTGCCCCGCCGGCTTCACGGGGCCCACATGTGCTCAGCTGGTGGACTTCTGCGCACTCAACCCCTGCGCCCATGGGGTCTGCCGCAGTGTGGGCAACAGCTACAGGTGCCTCTGCATCCCAGGTATGGAGTAAATCTGTTTGTGTGCAGGGTTCCAAGTCCGTTTGGACACGGTGTAAAATGCACATCTTGTCAAACTTGAATGCACAACACCACATTTCACCTTAATCAAACTGAAAGTTACAAAAGTTGACTTTGAGCTGTGAATCTGGTGTGGAATACAAGTTTTTTTTCTTGTAAAAAGTACATTTAGTTTTTACCCAATAGAGTATATTTACAAGAAAGGCAAGGAACAAGTTAGGGTTGCTTTAATATTTAGACAGATTATTGATGGAAAAAAAAACAGGAACTGTTGGTTTACAAATCGACAAATGTGATATAGTCCATAACACCGTGTATACTATTCAACAACTCTTGATCTACACCTGGTAATAACAAACGTACACATTTTAGTTGTATTTAATGGAGCACATTTATACGCATAGCACTTAATTCAGAAAGTCCCAGGATTTGTTTAAGTGTTGCATAGGGACCGATTTGCCAGCTTCACATCCCAGAGCACAGACTAGTTAATAAAAAAGGTGTTTTCTTCCTCTGGGTGGTGTTGCTGTGCATGCCGATGCCTCTGTGATCAAATCAATTGAGTGTAATGACGACTTGTCATTATGTTACATTTCTGCAGTGCGGGATACATGGCTCTCGGCGGGGCCCATAAACATGACGTGACACTGCTGGTCCTAAGCACATGTTTCACACTGTCACACTAGATCTGCCTCTTCTCAGATCCTGTTCCACACGCTTCTCTGTGCATATTTAATTCAAACTATAGCTCTGACCCCCTTGCGGTTGTAAATCTGCATATTTTATCACTTTGGAAATCTATTTCATTGGCGTTACGAAGCCTCTGCAGAGACACGGCTGTTGAGCATATTGTCCCTGTGTGGGAACGAGGGCAGCATATTCAAATATGACTAATATAATTCACCTTATAATATAATTATAACGTAAAGGCCAATAACACAGTTGTTATTGCGATCTCCAGCGTAACGGACCCAAAGTTTGCATTTATATATTTGAATTCTTGTCCTATCATGTCCCTTTGTCCTTCTCCATCTTCATCGTCCCGTTGTTTACCTCACCTCATTTCCCTCTCCTCGTATGTTGTCTGTTGCCATGGCGAGGTAATTGCCCAATGCGCGTGTTTGTGTGTGTGTGTAGCTTTAATCAATTCTCTGCTGTGTCTCTGCTGCTTGGGCAGATGCTCCCCTCCAATCCAATGTCTCTGCACGGACAGTCCTGTCTAATGGGACCGCCGAATATTGGAGGTGTGCAATTAGCAACACAGACGTAATAAATGAAGACACACACACACACACACACACACACACACTGCTGTAGTCCAAATCTGACCTTTTCTCTTGCTCATCAGAATGCAGTGACTGTCTGAGGAGGAGCGTCTGCTCTATCCCACCGTGTTAGTAAGAAATGCCCCCCATAGGTTCACTTATTACACCTCTAGTTGTCTATAATCCAGTGAAGATTAAAGCTAGTCCCCCAGAAGCGTGCAATCACCAAGGTACTGTCCACAAAATACAATGTTTGACTAAAGGTTTTATTCATGTAATTATTTCATATTGATTGCCAAGATGAATTAAAGATTTTAAGTAAACAAACTAAACTTTTTATGTTCAAGTAACATAAAATATTTAGGTGGAAATTAATAAGTAAGAAGATGGATCAATATCAATTTAAGGATAGAAATCCTTAAAAACGTAAGGAATAGGCTTGATACTCGATACTGATTTTGATACCACAAGGATAATTTAATTCAATTCAATTCAATTTAAAAAACAACCACATTTTTTTAGACAATAGCCACTTTAACACAAACATAATAGTACTTTCTTTTTGCTGTGGTCTTATATTAATTCTGATAAAGCTCAATATCATTCTAAAAATGTTGTCCTGTGTATGGGATTTTTTCCTGGATCAATACTTGCTCAAAGGGTTGGATATGTTAGATATGGTAAGGTTATGTGCATTTAGTTTTGATACTAGTTTTGGAGTTGATATTTAGTATTAGATAAGTAAGTAAATAGTTGATTAATAAATAGATAAACTAATTGAATTTAAAGGTGCACTATGTAACTTTCCTTGTGTCCACCATCTGCTTGTCTCCATGGAGATGTTACTGTTTTGCCTGGAATGTTTTGCAGTATGTCATCTTTGGTCTGTTCCCACATTGAGAGGATTGTCATTTAAATTACACACAATACATTAAATACACTTGATCTACCAGGGCTCCTAATCCATAATTAAAAATAAATAAATACAATTAAATGAAATAACATAAAACAACAAACAAACAAACAAACCTAAAACACTCATAATAAAGTAAATAAATAAAAGGTGTAATAAATAAAAAGTGTAATAAATGAATAAAATGAAAAAATAAACAAACAAATAAAAATAAATACATAAACAAAAATAAATACATAAACAAAAATATGTCGGTGTAATCCCTCATTCGTCCAGGCGTGTTCCATAGTAGAAAAAGCTTCAGTTGTAGTCATCTGAGTCCAGTCTAACTGAGTCCAGATGACTACAACTGAAGCTTTTTCTACTATATAAACAAAAATAAATGCATAAACAAAAATAAATACATAAAATAAAATCCAGAGGACCACACGACTCACATGGTGTTCAAAGCTATAGAATACAAGTGGCTCTTAAAGATGAGACTTAAAAATATATTTAAAAACTGAAAATCAGTCAGCCTTTCTGATGTTCAGTGGAAGCGCCTTCCAGAGTCTTGGAACAGCCACTGAACAATCCTGACCTTAAAGGTTGAATGGACGATTTTTTTGGCCCAAATCTGAGTCTTATTTCCTCGTGGCGTTGACTGCCGATTAGTCCTGCCACGTATCAATCATAAAACGCACCTACTGCTCACCTGAAGCCGCGTGTGGCTCGTCCCCCGAGAGCAGCACGGTTCCGCGTGTCTAAGCGCATTGATCTATCATAATATAGTTCCCTCAGTGTACGGGACAAAATGGAGACGGAGAAAGACTGTTCGAGGTGACTCATAAGAGACGGAAATCTACGGGAGACGAGAGATGTGATGCGATCCGTTGCGCTGATAAACAAACGTACGTGTGTTGTATCAGTCCGCACGGGGAAGTGCGCATGTGCACTTCCACCTGAGTTCTCAAATCGCCGAAAAATCGTCCATACCGCCTTTAAGTTTACTTTGAGTCTTCGGAACGACAAGAATAGCTTGACATATTCAATCTGGAAGTGTACAGGTAACCAATGGAGGAATTGAAGAATGGGAGTTATAAAGAGATGCAGTAATTTGCTTTGGCAAGCTCTAGGTCAGTGCTTCTACTGTAGTTTGTTAGCATCTTGGAGCGCACTTTGCCACCTCTGACTCTTTCATGGAGCCTCTCACCCACAATGACAGGCCTCTGACCAAGTAAACCAAGTGAAAACATTGGTAATTGGAAAAAATATTGGCTGTATTTGACCTTATGTTGCTCAATGCCCAGTCTGTCTGACTTTGGAGCGTGCCCAGTAGTTGTCTTCTAGAGGGATTGGTCCTCCATCCGGCTGTAATCCGACGTACATGAGCGGTTGCCAGCCCCACTGCATGTCTATGGAAAAGCACTTGACATTTCAATGGCATTTCACAGAGGCGGCCCCCAGAGGCTGAAACCAGGATCCTCATTTATTCCCTGTCTTCTCCTCAAACACACACACGCACCAAGGCCCAGGGAGGGATTTGTAAAAAGAGTTGCAAAACGGCGGCATCCAACTGAGAACTTAAGTTGCTTCAAATGAGAGTGAAGCTGATGTGAGCAGATTGCACCTCCAGTCGTAAAGAGCCTCGGGAGATGATGGCCTTGGATGTTCGTGTACACACGTCATTGACAGTCAAAGCAGCACGTTTTAGGAGAGTTTTTGAAGGCCAAAATTTGCATGGATCCTTTCCAAGGGATGTTCTCAAAAGAAAAACAGGTACCATGCCAAGTGTCTTTGCTGCTCTGTTGTTAGCTTTGGACAGATGGTTAGGAAGCTAATAGTTGTCATGCATATTTTCTTGTTAAACTCTGTATAAGAATAACTGTTAAAAGGGACATATCATGCAAAGTCTGTAATGAGCTTTTAACCTTGTGAAAATGGAGTTTCCTCAGCATCACTTAATGCAAAGTTGTATTTTGATGCACGTTTGAGTAATCCTGTTTTGTCCTGCAACTGAGGCTCGGGTGCTCCAAAACATTTCAATGAAAATCTGCTCCTTGCTAAAGTAAAATGTCACTATGCGGTTTACAGTAAGCAAAATGTACCGTAAATCATAATCTACATGTGTTATAGTTACAAGGCTATTTATTTCAGGTGAAAGCTTCAAAGAGGATTGAACACATAGGCAAAGTTAAGTACGTAGCTAGGAAAAGTGAACAACAGTGCTACAGGTTCTTCAGAAAGGACAGGAGGACAGCCCTGAGGTGTGTTTTTATAGAGTGTATGTGTGTGAAGGGAAAGTGTATGTGTGTGAAGGGAAAGTGTATGTGTGTGAAGGGAAAGTGTATGTGTGTGAAGGGAAAGTGTATGTGTGTGAAGGGAAAGTGTTTGTGTGTGAAGGGAAAGTGTATGTGTGTGAAGGGAAAGTGTATGTGTGTGAAGGGAAAGTGTATGTGTGTGAAGGGAAAGTGTTTGTGTGTGAAGGGAAAGTGTATGTGTGTGAAGGGAAAGTGTATGTGTGTGAAGGGAAAGTGTATGTGTGTGAAGGGAAAGTGTTTGTGTGTGAAGGGAAAGTGTATGTGTGTGAAGGGAAAGTGCATGTGTGTGAAGAGAAAGTGTATGTGTGTGAAGGGAAAGTGCATGTGTGTGAAGGGAAAGTGTATGTGTGTGAAGGGAAAGTGTTTGTGTGTGAAGGGAAAGTGTTTGTGTGTGAAGGGAAAGTGTTTGTGTGTGAAGGGAAAGTGTATGTGTGTGAAGGGAAAGTGTATGTGTGTGAAGGGAAAGTGTTTGTGTGTGAAGGGAAAGTGTATGTGTGTGAAGGGAAAGTGTATGTGTGTGAAGGAAAAGTGCATGTGTGTGAAGGGAAAGTGTATGTGTGTGAAGGGAAAGTGTTTGTGTGTGAAGGGAAAGTGTATGTGTGTGAAGGGAAAGTGTATGTGTGTGAAGGGAAAGTGCATGTGTGTGAAGGGAAAGTGTATGTGTGTGAAGGGAAAGTGTTTGTGTGTGAAGGGAAAGTGTTTGTGTGTGAAGGGAAAGTGTATGTGTGTGAAGGGAAAGTGTATGTGTGTGAAGGGAAAGTGTATGTGTGTGAAGGGAAAGTGTATGTGTGTGAAGGGAAAGTGTTTGTGTGTGAAGGGAAAGTGTATGTGTGTGAAGGGAAAGTGTATGTGTGTGAAGGGAAAGTGTATGTGTGTGAAGGGAAAGTGCATGTGTGTGAAGGGAAAGTGTATGTGTGTGAAGGGAAAGTGTTTGTGTGTGAAGGGAAAGTGCATGTGTGTGAAGGGAAAGTGCATGTGTGTGAAGGGAAAGTGCATGTGTGTGAAGGGAAAGTGTTTGTGTGTGAAGGGAAAGTGTATGTGTGTGAAGGGAAAGTGTTTGTGTGTGAAGGGAAAGTGTTTGTGTGTGAAGGGAAAGTGTTTGTGTGTGAAGGGAAAGTGCATGTGTGTGAAGGGAAAGTGCATGTGTGTGAAGGGAAAGTGCATGTGTGTGAAGGGAAAGTGCATGTGTGTGAAGGGAAAGTGTATGTGTGTGAAGGGAAAGTGTTTGTGTGTGAAGGGAAAGTGTATGTGTGTGAAGGGAAAGTGTATGTGTGTGAAGGGAAAGTGCATGTGTGTGAAGGGAAAGTGTATGTGTGTGAAGGGAAAGTGTTTGTGTGTGAAGGGAAAGTGTTTGTGTGTGAAGGGAAAGTGTTTGTGTGTGAAGGGAAAGTGTTTGTGTGTGAAGGGAAAGTGTATGTGTGTGAAGGGAAAGTGTATGTGTGTGAAGGGAAAGTGTATGTGTGTGAAGGGAAAGTGTTTGTGTGTGAAGGGAAAGTGTTTGTGTGTGAAGGGAAAGTGTTTGTGTGTGAAGGGAAAGTGTATGTGTGTGAAGGGAAAGTGTTTGTGTGTGAAGGGAAAGTGTTTGTGTGTGAAGGGAAAGTGTATGTGTGTGAAGGGAAAGTGTATGTGTGTGAAGGGAAAGTGTATGTGTGTGAAGGGAAAGTGTATGTGTGTGAAGGGAAAGTGTATGTGTGTGAAGGGAAAGTGTATGTGTGTGAAGGGAAAGTGTATGTGTGTGAAGGGAAAGTGTATGTGTGTGAAGGGAAAGTGTATGTGTGTGAAGGAAAGCCTTCTGGTCAGCATAGTGTTTTATATATAATATCTTCTTTGCTGAGCCACAGGAACTCACAGTCCTGGCCTTGAAAGTGTATTCCATTGTACTGTATGTGTGTACATCTTACTGTTATTTAACCGTCAGAGCATTAGTACATCGAGATACAGTATAAGTGTAATAGTGTAATAAGTGTAATGTGCATTGCTAAATAGTAATCATTTATAAGTTCAATACTAAGTACCTTTAAGAACATACTTCTAGTACTTTTATACCCGGTCATATTACTGAGCCTGACTGTTTTACAGTTACTGGCGGGTTGTCGCAACAGGAATATTTTGACTTGACGAACACATCTGAAATTGATCAGTTCATGAATTACAGCTAAAATTTAGTGATGATGAAGGTGTTTGTTTGAGGGGTTTCTTTAGGTTGAGATAAGGTTAGGTAAGTTAGTATTTGAATTGGTTAAAATAAACCACAGCATGATTCTCTGCTTTAAAACAATCTTTTTTGTTGGTCCACAACCATAAATTTGATGTGTGTTGCTGGTTTGTTTTCTGGCTTGTAAAATATGTTAATTCAGATAACATATAACAATATTTAAATGTTTTAATGCCTACTCATGCTTTCTTTCTCTCCTGCTACTTGTTGGATTTGAATAAAGCTAAAAAGATACCAGAACATCTTGTTTATTGTCAACACCAGCTCAAGGGTCGCTTTATTTTCCTCCTGATGGAAAAATCTCCTTTGGAGCAAGGGTCAGCTTCAAACATACACACAAACAAATACAAATGTCTTTCACGCTTAATTTCAACAATACAGACTTACAGTAAGTACCACAAAACACACACTAGTCTTATTAAATCACCCAAGGCCATATATTTATATAAAGTATATCTAACTATTCTATAAATGCCCCCTATGTAAGGCTAAGCACGAACAACATGTCAATCCTCTAAAATAAAAAGCAGCCCTGAAATGTCTGCCAATACCAAATCAGCATTTTCCTGTGGCTGAATCCACTCGCGAAAGTCGTGTTTGACAGATTTGGGTCATGTTGTTTACTCACACTTTTTGTTGAACAGAAGGAAACAGAAGATGCAACACTCGTTTGGTGTTCAGGCTCCACTTCCAGGCAGCAGACGTGTGCATCAGTACACAGCTGCCATCCTATGGAAACACAGAGCACTGCATTAGATCCTGTTACTGGAGACAGTTGGTTTCTTCATAAGCCTCTGAAATAAACAAATTACATACCTTTTTTATTCAAATCAGCATATTTGCTTTTTAGCAGCTTATTCAAAGTGATATAGCAAGTTTTAGGTCATGAGTGGCTTGTGAAACTTCATTTAATCCTTTGCCAATATTTAAGTGTTATTTCTGTTATTATTATATTTATTAAGAGTATAAGAGTTTTTCTACAAGAGTTATCTGTTTTTTATTATTATACTTCTATGCCTACTCTGTGTTGCAACACTAGAATTTCCCCATTGTGTGGCAAATAAAGGCTTATCTTATCTTATAATATTTAGGCTTCACATTCACTGCTACTGGGGTAATAGTGGTGCAGTGAGTTAAGCGATCACCCACCCATCAGCCATCGTAGGGTCACTGGTTCAAACCTCACCAGAATGCATTCTGTCATTGTATTCCTCGATTCTCTTCTAATTGCAACACATCAGGCAATAAAATGTACCAACTCATCATGAGATTCATATAAATATTTGGATTTTGTTTTGCCCAGGCTACCACGGTTTGTACTGTGAGGAAGAGTACAATGAGTGTCTGTCTGCGCCCTGCCAGAACTACGCCACCTGCAGAGACCTCATCAACGCTTATGAATGTTTCTGCACCTCTCAGTTTGAAGGTAAGCTGTGCCTCAATAACTGGATTCATTTTCAGTACAACAGTTTAATGAGGCTGTTTGTGCTGTTGTTGTCGCTCTGCACAGGCCGACACTGTGAGATCTACAAAGACCCCTGTCTGAGGATGCGCTGTCAGAACGGTGGACGCTGTGACAGTACAGGGCTCAACGCTTCATGTATCTGTGCAGCTGGATACCATGGTGAGCGGGTCTTTGATTATGACTCATAACTCGGCTTGAGGTTCACACTGATGACTCTGACTTACCCAGTACTCTGAAATAATCATAGATGGCTCTCAAAAGGCTTGGTACACACAGTAAATTGGTTTTAAAAGATGGTTTTAATGTCAAATGGAATTATTTAAACATACACCGTGTAAAAATATATGAAAACTCATGACTCAGACTTCATTTCACTAGCGTTCATGCTGCGTTCCAGTTGTCCTCGGAGGTTTTGACATGTAAATTCTCACTGGAACAGCCTCTCATCTCTTCTTTGAAATTTGGTTCACATTTCAGAACCCAGTTTTTCTATCAGAGTTAGAAAATAACTCTGTACTTGTGTTATTTTCCCTTCAGTTTTTCTGTATAGTTTCTCTCTATTGTCCCTCCACTATCTGTGAACCTGCCATTGAGCCTCTGCAGTTAGAAATGCGCCGTCAGCAAAAGCAGAATTCACTTTGAGACGTTGATTCCTGGTTTTTATTATTCGTTTTGAGACATTATTGTACATAATACTACCGCTGAAACACAGAAACTTGTAAAAAACTGTAAAAAAAAATGTCTCTCCGAGTTCCAACAACTAGAACACAATTACTCTTATAAGCACGATGAAATACTCGCATTATTCTATATGGATTAATCCCACCCAACATGGACGCTACATGGACGCAACATGGACCCAACATGGACCCAGGCTTGAACAGTGAGGACTTGTGGCTTGTACTCAACAAATGATAACTTGTCTAGCCTTTATTTCAAGGACGTGCTTTTCCATAAGTCTAACCCTGTCTCTAATCAGGTGAAAAGTGTGAGATCGACATCAATGAGTGTGAGAGCAACCCCTGTCACCACGGCGGCTCTTGCATCGACCAATCGAACGGCTTCACCTGCCACTGTCCGCCTGGGTGGGTGGGGCCCAACTGCGAGATCCGTAAGTCCCCCCCGTGAGCAAGCATCTGTTCCTCCACGTCCTCAGCCAGATATGTGAACGGCTCTGTGTTTCATCAGATCTGCAGTGGAAGCCGGCGCACACTGATGACACGCTGACCAACATGCCGCGCCACTCCCTGTACATCATCATCGGGGCGCTGTGCGTGGCCTTCGTCCTCATGCTCATCATCCTCATCGTGGGCATCTGTCGCATCAGCCGCATCGAGTACCAGGGCTCCTCTCGCCACGCCTACCAGGAGTTCTACAACTGCCGCAGCATCGACAGCGAGTTCAGCAACGCCATCGCCAACATACGCCATGCCAGGTGAGTGCTGCGTCTATGCTGCGGTGTGTAGCACAAACAAACCAGATACAAGTGTCAAAGTGCCAAGGAACCGACTAATATCAGAACAGACATACGCACAATGGAAAAATAACCTCAGGACTCAACTTGGAAATGGAGAAATTAAAAAAAGCCAAAATGGGACAATTATTCTGGACTTAATATGCTCTTTTTATTTATTTTTTATGACATTGCCTTATTTTCTACTTTTACTCCTTTACTTACCTCATGTTCTCCCTGGTCCAACTCATTCTTTGTGGGTTTTTTGTTGTTGTTGTTGTTGTGTTGTACTTCTGTGGTTTCTGTTGTTCTATGTTGTAATAAAAAATTAAATAGCCAATAAATAAATAAAATCGTAATAGTAATCAAAGTGCAAAAAAAATATTTTATTCAAATTGCCAAGAACTTGTGAACCTAAGATTTAATTCTACTACCACTGACACAGAAGATCCCTGACTGTTGAAGCAGATCGTTTCCAGTTGTTTCTTCTGCTCACACAACCAAGTTTTACTCATGTCAGTTGTGAAGAACACGGCATGCTGGGTATAAACACTGTGCAAACGAAAGGAGAGAAATATAAAGCTTTAGAGAACTTTAAAACAAATTTGAAGAGTAAATAGGATTTAAGAAATGCTGAAGTGTATGTAAGAGTAGCATCAACACACAAACACCTACTTTTATCAACACAGCAAAATTCATGTTGTCAGCAGGGCCGGCCCAGCCTATAAGCGAACTAAGCAGCCGCGTAGGGCCCCGAGGCGTTAATAGGGCCCCCAATCTGGCAACCCGTCTTATGCGAAGTGCAAGCGCAGCGTGCACCACTAGTGTAGTAGCGCTGCTGGCGCGGCAGCGCACACAGCGGTAACATAACACACAAACCACATTTATTTGTAATGACAATCTGGCAACCAAGACACCAGACCTGCGCTGATTGGTCAACTTCATTGTGAGCGAGCAGAACGAGAGCAAAACATAAACACAACATAACGTGGTCCTCATGTCCAGAGGAATATATCCCCCCGATGCCGAAAAACGAAAGAAGAAACTTCTTGACGATGTAAAGGAACTGCAAACTCAACAACACTCTCCAGGTATTGAACTTCTCTTACAAAGAGACGGTTAATGCTGCTGTTTGAAACAACACGAGTCTGTCACGTTAGTTCGCTCAGGCTGGAGGCGACGAGAGCTCTGCCCCGCGCACAATGTGTCTGAATGAAAGATAATAAGCTTCACATTGACACCAGCCCGGTAGTGTGAGCTGCAGGTGAGGCCGGTGAGGGGCGTCTATGCCCCGGGTCACTAAGAGGCGGAGATCCGGTCCGGACGAGCGCCGTCTCGTCCAGAACCTCTGACGTGAGACTTTGGAGTGAACAGTGTGCGGCCCCTGTCCCGGGCCCCTGTCCCGGGCCCCTGTCCCGGGCCCCTGTCCCGGGCCCCTGTCCCGGGCCCCTGTGCAGCCTCAGTTAGAGATGAGCGGTTTGAGTTTGCGTCCCTCTCTCACATCACCATGTGTGAGGTCAATCGTGACTCGTGATGTCTGTTTTACTTTGACTTCTTAAAGTGCAATAAGAGGAACGTAAAGGTTTATGCACGTGAGGTCCATCAGCCAATCACATCGCAGCATTGTTTCATGCAGGAGTCCAGTGTGTGATGTTCTGATCAGAACAAACATTTATATTGTAATTCACTTTTAATAGAGCAATAAAACATTTACATTTATTTAAAAAGCATCATTAGACTATTTGTTATAAATTATAATAAATTGATAGTGAAAAATAACCAGACATATTATGATTACGTCTGTTATAGAATAATACTATATATTTTTATACAAAAGTGGCAAAGTTGCAGAAACACAGTCTCTTCACTATAGCGAGATTTGGACCTTCACTTCTCGTTCTGTTCATTCTCTGGGAATAATATGTTTGCACTGTTTTATCAGTGTTAATTGTTAATCAAGCAACGCTTATGCCTTTTGTTTAATTTAATATAACTTGTTTTGTCACTTTGGCAAGAAGGAACAGTTGGGAGCTGTAAAAGATAAATTAGTAAGGATAACTATTACTTTTACATTTTCAGTTAAAATGAATCAATTTGATCATAATTATTTTTCATAGCCAATATTGTATTGAGTAATTAAGTACACTAATGTATTAATAACTGGCTTTAGTCATTTTCTCCTGGCACAGTTTCATCACATCATCATTTTATAGCATTACAACCTCAACATTTTACTCTTACTTTAGCCGGCTGGACCACATTAAAATGCACCAGAATACACGAAAAAAGGTCTGAAAATCTCCCCCAGACCCCCCTGTTCATTCATTTAAACTGCTAATGTGGCTGTCGACCCTTAACGCCCCCAAATACGCCCAAAAACATATCTGGGACGTGTGTTATTTGTACAGGGAGTAGAGGTGATGTCAGCGGAATACCAAGTTGCATTGTGGGATTTAAGTTATCAATATTTGAGCTTGTGAGGTGCTGAGAATAAACTAACTGGCAAACGGATGCCCTGGAGTTTTGGTGCGCTTTGTTTGCGTCGAAGAAAGTTCCATATGTGAATTGTTCACTGACAATGGCAATAAAACTGATTCTGATGACGTGGTGAGGGGCCCCCAAAAATGTTTTCGCTTAGGGCCCCCTGAAGGCTTGGGCCGGCCCTGGTTGTCAGTGACATACACAGCTTTGGACGATTTTTCGGCGATTTGAGAACGCAGGCGGAAGTGCGCATGCGCACTCCCCCGTGTGGACTGATACAACACACACGTGCGTTTGTTTATTAGCGCGACGGATCGCATCGCATCTCTCGTCTCCCGTAGATTTCCGTCTTCTTCTGAGTCAACTTGAACTGTCTTTCTCCGTCTTCATTTTGTCCCGTACACTGAGGGAACTATATTATGATAGATCAATGCGCTTAGACACGCGGAAACGTGGGACGAGCCACACGCGGCTGAAGGTGAGCGATAGGTGCGCTTTATGATTGATACGTGGCAGGACTAATCGGCAGTCCACGCCACGAGAAAATAAGACTCAGATTTGGGCCAAAAAAATCGTCCATTCAACCTTTAAGTATTTGTTCATTTTAGCACCACAATCCCCATAGAGGAATAGTTGGACAGGAAGGAGTGACACTAACAGTGAGCTAGCACAGAGCCAGTTGGCATTCTGAAAGTGTTGAACAGTCACTTTCAGTTGAAGGTTTGAAGACCTGACAAAGTTTTGTCAGAGAGGCAAAAATGCATGCCCAGCTAGTGGCTCTAATAGCTGGTTCAAACTCCAAAATACATATCTCCCTGAGTCCCTGGGCAAAGAATAGAGAAAATCTATTTTCTGCGACTGATTAAAAATATTTGTTTTCATTTTTTAGATTTGGAAAGAAGTCTCGGCCTGCAATGTACGATGCGACGCCCATTGCTTATGAAGACTACAGTCCTGATGACAAGCCTTTGGTCACTCTCATTAAAACAAAGGATTTGTAAGCAAACAAACCACGACAAGTTTTAGAATGAAATACCTGCTGTATACACACACGCACACACACACACACACACTCACACTCACACTCACTCACACTCACACACACTCACACACTCACACTCACACACACACACACAGACAGACAAACACGCACACACATCTAGAATATAAAGCGTAGAATTTCTTACAAAAAAAACAAAACAAATAACTGCAAAACTGAATGTAAAATTTAATTTAAAAAAGTAGGTTGTAGTTTTAAGAGATCAAATCTGGAATTTGATACATCTATTTTCCTGTTTAAGGCTGTCTTGTAGCATTAGAAGAAGCAACCTTTCATTGAACATTGATGAGAAACAGGCAACATTAGCAGTAACTTAGAGACAACTTTTGTCTTTCCAGCCTTGTCTGTCCCAATGGGGTGGAGTTCAGACCACTTTTTAAGCCCACACTTGGCAGACACAGTGTTGTAGACATAGGTGCACTCCTATGAGGCACACAATGTATATTTTCTATATTCAGAAACTGCAGTAGGTTGCCTTACATTGTGCATGGTTACATTTGTTGTTCTACACATGATTTAAATCCTGTTTGTACTTTGGTTGTACTGTATGTTGGATAATAAGTTACTCTGCATTAGTCAAGATTGTGCCAAATATTTCTCTGGACCATACGTGGTTTTAGACTCAGACTGAATACCAACTTGTGATACAAATGACTCATAATTAAGCATTATTTTAAAACTACATGTTGTCTAGTTTGTTACAGTTATCAATGGTATAATGACTAGAAAAGAAAGTGGAGTAGGGCTACAGATTGTGTCTCTCAATATCAATAATAACAGCATAAGGAAAATAGAGTGGTTTTGATGTTCTTGCAATGTGCCAATTATAATATCATGAATTATATACTCTCAGAAGTTGAACTGTGAGAAGAAGAGACAAGAGGTAACATTGACCGCACCAATGTATACTCTATGTGCTTTTGTGTCAATGGAAAACTTTCAGTGTGCAGCGGTGTTGTTCTCCTCAAGATTAAGTTGTGATTTAATAAACCCAGCTAATCTTCCTGTTTTTCTCCCCCTCAATTTAATACATAATTCACATGACTATCTATTCCCTCTATTGAATGATGTAAACAATAAAAACTAATGAAAATCTGTTTGTTGTGTGCGTGAATGTTTTTTTCTGGATTGTTAATAGCCTTTATAATAGTTTTTAGACTCTGCTAAAAGTGTATTTTTAATTACACACAATATACATTATAAGGATCTTTATTAAGTCGGGATACAGTGGCCTAGCACCGAATCTGTGTTGTTGCTGATCAATATATAAGTAGAATCAACTGCTTGCTGGGTTTGAGATTACATCATAATTGATAAACCTTTATTGGAAATGTAGGGCAAGTAAAATTAGGTCAAGCTTATGAACATGCAGAAACGGAATCCGGTTTTCCCTTTAAAATATTCTGAAAATTCCATGTGTAATTGATGAGTGGACATTCTGACAAACTGTTCTTTTAAAGCTGCTGTCAAGTTGGTAGGTCTCAAAACAGGCTGACAACATAGACAACGTGACTTGTTTGAAGTTTTAAACAGAGTCAGACAAACCTCAACATATTCCAGGGACTTGTTTTTTCATCACATCCCAAGGTCACACCACCAGACTAAACTGTCAGTCGTGGGAAAGGCCATTTATGGGCTGGTGGTAAACTGAACAGCCTCGGTGACCTCGGGCTTTATCCAGATGTTCTCCCGTGTAAACATGTCTAAAAACAGCCTGCCACAGTCCCGGCCATGTCGCTCAGCACACCTACAAACATTACAAGTCCAGGCACAGCAGGAGGAGGAGCAAGTTATTGATGGCTCTGGACGAATGCTGTGGACGGTGGTTTGAGACGGACGCCTTATGGTCTTGGATCCCGGGAGGCTCGGCTCATATCATGCAGAAATTCTTGCGTTTGGATTGCATTCTTTGTTGTTTACTTCAATCTCCATCCCACTCCAAAACCTTTATATATACACATGTTAAGCTCAAGTAAATTGCCATGTAAGAAATGCAATTGAAACATATTTTTGTACTATCAAAGTTTCCTCATGCATTGACTCACCGCAACAAGTAGCTGTAGTGTAGCAACATCTGCCCTGAGGCGACTGAATCAAACCACCACTCACTCAATTACACGCAACATTCAAACAATTTTAGCCTATAGTTGTCTGAAGGTATCGCAGTCCGTTTTGGAAGTGGCGAAATAAACAGATCACTTAGGAGGGACATATTATGTAAAATATGTTAGTTTACTTGAAGCTGTGTTATGATTGACTCATGCATGTTTGAGTAATTCAGCTGGCCACTGTCCAGGGTGTACCCCGCCTAAGGCCCAAAGTCACTGGGATAGGCGCCAGTCACCCGCGACCTCTAACGGGAACAAGCGGTAGAAAATGAATGACTGAATGAATGAATGAATGTATTGACCTGCTTGATTTTTTTTGATCGATCAGAATATTATTAATTTTTTCACCTACCCCCTATCCCCGCCCACTGCTCTGTACTTATTTGTGATTATTAAAAACTGAAACTTTGGGTCATTGAGGTCAAAAATGTTGCATAGTTACTTTTCAACACTAAAAACAAGTAAATAAAGATGTAAAAAACAACAGCATCTCATTAGATCCACGCAATGCCTGTCTGAGGGGTCATGACTTCTCAGTTTTGTCATTTGGAACAAAAAATAAATGTAAAATAATGATATGTTAAAGTAAATACAAAAACACCGTAACACGCACATCCGGGAACTTGTGCAGTGGCAATCGAGTCCGCCATTTTGAAAGGGGCACAAAAGCACGTCTACTACATACGAAATCCAGGAAATATGAGGCCAAAATGCCAATAACCTGCTTTCTGTTAAGACATTGCTTTGTTGACTGACCAAGAAATGATAGCTTTGTCGCGTACCTTAGTTTTCCGTTATCGTCTAAAGAATCAAAGTATTCGTAGCTCATTATGCTGTAGAAAAGGATGCAGTCGTGTTGTTTTTTATATACCGCGTGCCCCTTTTAAAATGGCCCGGCTGTATGACGTCACCTCGAACGCATGTATATAAAAAAAAAAAAATTCAATTAACAATAAATCAAACGTCAAATATCGCCATTTCCGTCTGCACCTGAACGCACCTTGATCGCGGGAGGGGAAAATAACCCAGAAAACGACTCTGGCTCCCCCTGCTGGCCGTGGCGGCACTCGCAGCCAGGCGGAGCAACACCTTCATCACATCCAGCAGTCCAGAGTGAGCGAGGAGGACGCAGAGGCGAGCTGAGAAGGCGACCAGATGTGAGCCGGAGCCGCCGGGACTACGCCAACACCAGACGCCGCTGAAACGAGACACTGACAACAAAGTCATCCCTTCCGCGAAAATGTGGCAGCCCGCGTCGGAGAGACTGCAGGTAAGACGCCGCTTCGCCCGGTTTACGTCGACGCGGCTGCTGTAAATAAAGACACAGAATTGGGGAGAACACCGAGCCGCACGCCGCGTTGTAACGTGACTATAAACGAGTTCTTCTGTTACTTACGCCGTTATTGCCGCGTTTTCTGCACATTAATCTGCGCTCGCTTTGCCCGTCTTGCTAGTTGCGTCTCCGCGCACCTATTCACGTTACGCAAGACGGGGGGGGGGGCACGCGAAATAGCCCCTCTTTCTCCCGCTGCATTCCCGTGCTCCTTTAGCCTCCGCTTAAGCCATTTCACCAACAATTTGAGCAAAAAAATGCGTGCACGTTTGCATTACCGTGGTGTTATTTGTCAAATGAAATCGATATTCTGTCTGTAAATGCACCTACAGCGGCAACAGGCCCGTTCTCGTTGTCACTCACACGCTCTTGGATGTTAGCTACACAAGAAGGATGCTAAATCCGTGCACTTTTCCATGTGCTTCGGCTCCAACAAAAAAAAGAAAAGAAGAAGAAGAAGCAAAAAACCTGTGGGTAAACCTGTTGCCCGGGAGCCGTTAAGAAGACGTGCGTTTTTGTGGGTGTAAGGGGCAAACCGTGCATGCACCGAGCCCCGGCTTCACGTCTCCAGCAGCAGCAGTAATGTTCTCCAGATGTGGGCCTCTTGCGGAGCCAAGTGAACTTCTTGCACAATCCTCTGCCCAGGCGTCGAGAAAGATGGAATCACACACAGCCTTCATTAAAAAAAAAGCCCGTGTTTTTCTTCCAATCCCGATGTGGAGATAGAATACCTGCAGCTGTAAACTAGGTGCACGTATTCTGGTCTCTCCAAAAGCGAACACAAGTCTCATCTAAAGCTGGTGATCTGCATTCTGACATGGCAATAAGACATGGTGACTTGTTGGTTTTGTCAAGTTTGTTCAACAAGTGTTCAATAGAAATGTCCAGGCTAGACATAAAGTTCATTAACATCCTGGTTTGAGTTCTTACAGGAGACTTTACAGAGACTGTGTTCACACTTAACCACATCAAAACTGTGATTAAAACAGGATTAAACCCAAAATGAAACCTGGACTAGCTCAGAACTAGAACAAGGACTAGAACAGAGCAAAAAAAAGGTCTGCATGAGGCGTAAAATGGGATCAATTGAGGACCAAATAACGACACGAGTAAACACGGTCTATTCATGATCTTTTAACCAAAAAAACAATATCATGCACAACTCTGTAATAGAACATTTAATACAACTGTTATAGAGCTCAACAGTGACCACCCCTAACTTTATTCCGGAAGTAAATTATCTGTACATTTTTCCCATGGACTTGTGTTTATTTGGGCTGGAAACAACCGTGTCGTGAATCTTCAGAACTGTTGAGCTCCATATAAGTGTTATTATGATTTCACAACTAAAGCTATATATTTTCAATCCATACTTCTTAATGATTTTAAACCACTTCCATGCAAAGACACAGAAAAGGAAAAACGCTCCCATTCAGCAAAGATTATGTGGTTAACATTCCATAAGAGAACTCTTGAGTACAGAAGTCTTATCTTCTTACCGCTTAAGTCTGACCGTTAGCAGCAGACTGGAACAAACTGTATGAATCACACGTCGTCACTCTCTGGTGAGCATGTCGTTTTTAATGTATTCCAAAAATCATACTCATAATTATTTGGCTCATTATTGGAATCACAGTTACTTCTGTTCTGTTTCTGTCAAATTGACCTGTAGTGAACATAAAGACCTAAAATGTTTTATTATTCATGTTTTGTGACACTTTTGTAGATTAGAACAGTGGCTATGCGCCAGATTTAGAGGAGCAAAACAAGCAGTTGTGAATAAGAAGTTGTGATAATCTGAGGGGCTCTTGACATTCCCCCCTCCACAGAAGTATCTTGTGTGGCTGAGACCAACAGGCGGTGAGGCCACACTTTTATGTTGTTACCGGTTGTTTTCATTCACTATGGCGTTTGTCCAGGTTTTCTCAATCGTGCTGTCCTCTGTTGCCATGGTAACACCTGATGTCTCTACATCTCATGGACGTCGGTGAAGCGGTGGGGACATGGAGCGGAGATAGTGAGCAGCTCATGACAGGGGCAGCTTATATACAATGAAGTATAGTACATGTATTCTTAGCGACTGTTTATTTGACTAGTCTTAACAGTTATACCAACATTATAGTAGTATTAGTAAAGGCAAATGCGCAGTCAGAGAGTTTTCAGTTTGGCTTTCTTTTCCCTCAAAAGAGCCTATGCCAGTGTTCAACAACAGATTGCACAATAAGCAGTGGTCTTAGCATGAATGTGGACACACGGGCCGTTCTAATCCAAGTTGGCAGAATACGCCTATGGCTGCTGCTAAGTATGTTTCCCCCCCGTCAGCACCTCTCTTTGAGCAAACACTTTGACACTTGGACCATGTGAGGCTGACAGCAGATTGGGATGTACGGACGATGCAGGACACAAATAGCTGACTCAAGAGTCCACATTCAGAATGAGCTGAGCAGCGCCTCGTCGTAGCTCTAGTCTTTGTCTGAGGCTTATTTGTGATCGCAGACACACAGTGGAAAGAAGAACGTCAGCCTCGAATGGTCCAGTTTCTCAACATTATTTGTATCTCGTTACATAATTGCCTAATTTTTTTCATGTTTTTTGGTAAAATAGAGAAAAACACTTTACATTTACATATGAGAAGTGTTTTTTAGCTGTAATACTATTTCTGTTTGGCCGAGGACACAGACAGTGACACTTATAGATGCAGCAGGGTCTGGAGAGTAGAATGTGACCAACTAAGCAGTTTTGCTATAATATCAAGACAAAAACCCCGTCTCAGGAGAAAGCCTTTGGTTTGTTACAGGTTCATCAGAACTTTACTTACTTTGCTACGACATTTCTTTGAGAATAATCTAACAGATACTTTACCTTATGCAGCGTTTTTATTATTTCTCAAGTTTTATGTGAAATTGAGATGAAACTGGTCTTCTACATCAACTAAGTCTCCTATTTCCATATGATGAATAAAGACTACATTTTTTAAAATCTGTGCTGACAAACCACATCCCTAACTTAAATGTTGCAATTGTTGTTAAAGGCTCCTAGACCGACTTGGAAATGAGAGTGCCTGGAATCTTTTCCCCGAGGATCCAATCTTTGCTCTTTTAGCTGAAATTGTGGCAGGAGTGTGACCAAAACTGGGTCTCGAAGAGTATAAAAATAGTATAAGTTAACCACCTCGCTGAAAGACGAGAGATTTACTTAGTCCACATCCGTGCAATGCCTGCCAGGTGAACAACAACACATTTTACGAAGCGTGTATTCTGTCGTTTGTGCTGTACTTTCTTGTCGGCGCGCCCTGCCTCTGCTTAAGTCATTTAGCCCGTTTGCCGTCTTCATTGTCAACGTCAAAGACTCGTTGAATCTTTTATTGCCAGTTAGAGATTGCCACCCCCGGGCTTTGAGGTTGTTTTAGTACCCACTTCCTCCTCCAGAAGCAGCCGACCAATCGCGGAAGGTCCAGCAGCCCGCCCACAAAGTCGAAGCGTCCAATCGGATGTGAGAAAAGCGCGCCGTAGACCACTCACAGTGCCGCCGAGCGTGTTCAGACAGATTTCCTCTCGTAAACTATCCGAGGATCAGAGGGGGAGGTAGTAAACACGTAGAGGGACAGCTCACAAAGTTAGAGCGGCCCGGGACGACGAGACCAGGGGGGTAGCATGGACTTCATTACAGCTAAGCCCCACTCAATTGTACCCTTTACCTACAAACCAGAGGAAACAGGCTGACGGAGGGTGATGTAAAAAGAACCAAGTGCAGCAGTGAGCAAAATTAATACATTTGGGCTGTTTTGTTTTTGTGTTTTTGCTCAAACTTGTCAGTAATCCACTGTTGTATTTTCAAAAAATCTTTTATTTCATTCGGTCCAGTTTTGTGTAACTTAAAAGCTACATTACAGTTAAGGTTTTCCACTATTAACGACACCAGGATTTCCCCCAACACCAAAATATTAGAGATGAGTGATATATCAGTTCCAAAAAAAACAAATTGTACGATATTTGGTGGTAATAGTGTTTTTGCCGGTTTGTCCTCCGTGTATCAGATCCACAAAGAAAATGATACCAAATTTCAGTTGATGAGCAGTTTGGCTAAAAATACATCTTTATCTTTGCACAATTGTGCCACAAATTATTTAATATCTCGGAAAAAAAAAATTCTGTTGTTATTTTCACTAAAGTTAACTTCAACTTTGGATTTGCTTAAGCAAAATGTCGGTATTTCTAAAATTACAGCATCAAGCGTTTGGGCTCAAAAAGTCCATATCGGACCGTCCCTACAAAAAACATGAATTGTTTTGCTAAAACCAGTTCTAAAACCTTCCATTAGACACAATTTGAGATATTAGATAGTTGTTGTTATAAATACTGCTCGGATCCTCGGGGAAAAGATTCCAGGCACTCTCATTTCCAAGTCGGTCTAGGCGCCTTTAACAACAATTGCAACATTTAAGTTAGGGATGTGTTTGACAGAATCATTGTTGAGTAGTTGGTTCTATACTATTTGAACCAGCTCATCAAGCTTCATCTTTTCTTTCACCACATTGACACCAGTGATGAAGTCTGAGCAGCTGGAGACATCTGTTTGAATGAAGCGTTCCTTCTTTCATCTTCAGATCTGTTTCCGCGTGCGTCTCTGGGCCGCTGTCTTCTGATGTGTCACAGACGCGCTAATGTTGTTTTGCTCTTGAGGCTTTCCCTGAACGTGCACTCATTCATTATGGCATTAACTGCGGCATTTGAGGATGTGCAAGCAGCGCTCAACAGCCAATTTGTCTGTCTGTTAACACGGATTTGAGTCGTTTGTGTCTTCTGTGGGCGTGGTGAGGCCTCAGATCCTGATTTTTGACCCGAAAGCGTGGTTCCTGCAGGCGGCTCTCCCAGGGGTCCACTGTGGAGCTCACCATCTGCGTTCTGTTAAAGACATCGCTGCGGGAGCCGGCCGCACAACACTTGTTCCATTGACTGAACTGAAGATGCAACTGAGTGGTTTACTCATTCACACGGCTCCTGGGTGCGCATCCTTTTGAAATGGTATTAATGTGTCAGTTTGAACTTATGATGATGACCGAGCCAAAATTATACCTGCAATTTAAAATGTGTTTTTGTTGAAAATAAGGATGACCAATAACATAAAAAAGATTTGTGAATCCATGAATTCTTTAGTGATGTTGGTGCCACAGGATACAGTTCATTATTCCACACTATTAGCAAATGAATGAATAAAGTGTTGCTTAAGTTCACCTCGGCCCTGAGCACTACTGCACCTGACCTCTTATGATCGTCTCATTCCTCAAACGTAACCTTGGTAACACCTTCTGCATGAGCTGGATTGGTTTGAACTTGAACGACTTGGATCTATAATTCTATAATCTATCATTCTTAGGGGTTATGCGTTTTGTTTCTTGAAGTAAGCTGGATTTTCAACAGTACAGTACGCACGTGAAAAAGATCGGCGATTCAACGCTGGGTTGAAGTGGAGTTAATTCCAAAATTTACATAGCCTTTGTGGAAACACTTTGAAAATGTCAGGCTCTGAAAATAATTCCGATCACTTGGTGTAATTGCGTGTCAATCTCAGAACGAGACTTTGTTTTCATAATCCGAAAATCCTAAAGGGGACTATTATTCAAAGATTTGCGGCTTTTCTCCTGAGTGCAACCATTGTTTGATTTCAAATCCCAGGCACAGACAAGACGCTTAGCCCTTTACCTGAGCGCTGATTCTGCTCCAGTGGTGACCAAAAAGGCTGTCAACATCCCAACTCAATGCTTGAAATAGATTTAGGAACAAGAGACGCTTGTTTTAAAGACTTTCTGGGAATGGGGAAGTATAAAAAATAGTTATAATTGAATGAAAATATTATGAATAGACTTGCAGCATTAGGGCTCCTGGCTCGGCTCCTTGTGGGGGGTGAGGAGTCCAGAGCCGCAGGAATGTGAGCCGCTGTCAGGAAGCCGTAAAGTGCTGACGCCGAGGTCAGAGCACGTTTACGCACATGTGGCTTCGCTTTCACTACTCCATTTGGACGTTTGTCTGTCCCTCTCCTTCATCTCCACCTCGTGCTGTTCCGCCTCGTCTTCCTCTTTCCAGACACATCGCTTTTGGTATGAAAGGTTTTCTCCAGACATGCACACACCTTCATTAATAATGCTGTATTAGAGAAAGTGTTCTGCGGTTTCTTAATTACTATGCTGCACTCAACTTTTATTTAATCTTTTTTAGACCAGAATTGTGTAAATAAACTACTTCTAAAACTTTGCAGCATTTATTTTTATGTACAGTATCCAAACCATAATATTGATCTAAAATGGCGTAAAATTGGACTTCCTCAAAACTACAGAGCTGGTCTTACATCTTTGGAGGGAAATTTCATTATGACCGCCTGCAATTCTTCACTTTACACGTTATGATTTTTGGAAAAATCAGACAAAATCTTTGACTCAGAATCTTAATCTTCCAAATCGGTCTGGTCAGCTGATTGAACTGCTTTGTTGGGAAGGCAGATTAAGCACTGAAATCAACGGCACTTAAAAATGGAGACGCTGAAGGAGGTTTCTCTTGTATGATCTTGACTGATGGAATTGAGCGTTTTGAGATTTCGAGAAGGAGATGGCCTGGATGTGAACGTTATCAGCGACCAATAACAAAACACCAGCTCTGTTTTTTTTTATTAGGGAAACCATGACAAGTAGAGTTTATGAGGGATTTTCACATTACCAATAGCTTCAGAACTAAATTTAGCTGCTAACACAATTTGACATTTTGCCAACAAGTACAATCCAGCCTAGAGGACTCATTATTCATCTCCCAAGTCGACTGAGATCACTGTATTGAATCCAGAGACAGACGTCTATAGAAAAACAACGTGATCCCAAATTTGAGGCTACGCTGCAGGTAACGGACACAAAACACCATTTCCTGAAGTTGATTGAAGACTCTCTCCTTGGCGTTCCGAGCGATCCAACGGAAGATTTAGGCTGGCCTCTTTTTCAGGATTTACCGCTTTCATCGGCTGTAAATGTTGACCATCTGGATCGCAAATAACCTGGACATTGTCAGCTAACACTTTTAGGTACCTGGTCATGGGCCTTTTGTGTAGAGACTAAAGCAGTATATGATAAAAAAAAAAAGTTGCTTAGTTTTACTTGCTCTAATGCTGTGTTTTTTTTTAGATTAACATTTTTTGGCCCATTTATTAGACAGGAGAAGACGGTGTGAAATGGGGGATGAGAGAGGGGAAGACATGCAGTAATTTGTTGGCCGGTTGCACTTGGAGCCTGGCATACGTGTGCTGTGCCTTAACCACTCGACCACCGGGCAGCACCCACACCCTGCATACTTGTCCTTACGAGTGAAAATGCTCTGACCTCGATTAGCTTCCAGAGCCGATCTCAAGAGAAACATCCCACGGCTAAAGCTAGGCTATTGAGAAACCCAGGAGAGAATGTAAACATCACATTTCTCACATTTTTGAATAACATTGAACCCTCAAACTGTATAAATACTAGGTTAGCTAAAAAACAACAAACAAACTCGATAGGTGAAAGATAAACAGAATCATTTTCCATCAACAACAGGACTGCAGGCTAAATCATAATTACACACACACATTTTGAAAGTTATTATTTTATACATCTGAACAAGCCTTCTGTGTCTCATCGCTCCAACTCTTGATTTCATTAGTTGTGTTTTGTCTGAGCTGTTCTTGACAAAGGCCAGAAATTCCAGCAGCGAGTTGTGCAATGCCAGGTCCGTGTTCCTGCTCAGGAACTGCTGAGGAGCAGCAGCACAGTCCAGTCGCTCAGGCCCAGTCGCCCAGGCCTAGACCCAGACCCAGGTCTAGACCCGGACCCAGGCCTAGACCCAGGCCCCGACCCAGACCCGGGCCCAGGCCCAGACCTAGACCCAGACCCAGACCTAGACCCAGGCATAGACCATAGACCCGGGCCCGGACCCTAGACCCAGACCCAGGCCTAGACCCAG
Organism: Eucyclogobius newberryi; assembly: GCF_026437365.1. NCBI lineage: Eukaryota > Metazoa > Chordata > Actinopteri > Gobiiformes > Gobiidae > Eucyclogobius > Eucyclogobius newberryi. The sequence goes on along the minus strand of NW_027315724.1, from coordinate 15,187,953 downwards.
ACCCTAGACCCTATACCCTATACCCAGGCCCGGACCCAGACCCAGGCCTAGACCCAGGCCCAGACCCAGACCCAGACCCGTCCTCTCGCCTTCACATTCCACACAGCGCCCAACAAACCCCACACATCATCTCCATTTCAGTGGAATTTTTCTACTTTGCAATGAGTTTGAAGTTTTGACTACTTCTTGTAGTTGGTCAGTCGTACTGGTCAGTGCCAGCATTTTCAGACTTAGTAGCAATTGATTTAATAGAAAGAAGAGAGATGGACTTTTTTTTTTTAACTCCTTTGTTGTTTAATATTTTAATTACCTTATATAGGTGTGCAACAGTTGATTGGTTATCATAAATTATAATAAGAATAGTTTTTAAGAAAACAGCTCCACAAATACAGCTCATAAAAAGCCCTTTCGATAAAAGTGAGTTTTAAGATGTGATTTAAAAGGTTGTTCCATCACACATTTGATGCATCAACTTAAGAACAAGAATGTTGTCGTCCAGCTTCTGCGTCCTGAAACAGTTGGTGGCAGTCGACTGATTTACATTTGTTCGATACATATTATGAACTAATAACTAACAATCGGTGTCTTCATCATAAATACAGCTGGAGTTTGTAAATGTTTTAATAATCCTACGTTATGCTCCTTCCTCTCCAAAGCTCATCAGGGTGGTAATCCAGAACACTCCTCTGTGTTTTTAAACTCCATACACCTTCACAAGACGGTTCAAGTTGTCACCATTACACAGTTTTGCCAAGAATGGTCATGTCCTATACCGCCCCCTTTTTGCTCTGGTTCTTTCCTGCTGCTCATTTGTTCAATTCAATATAAAGAGACGCACTTTTCTAACAGCCGTTTTCTCCTGTGTTTCTTCTAGCACTTTCAGACTATGCTCAAGACCAAGCTAAATGTGTTGACGCTGAGGAAGGAGCCATTGCCCACGGTGATCTTTCATGAACCTGAGGCCATCGAGTTATGCTCCACTACGCCAGTCGCAAAGAGCCGGATCCATACCGGATACAAGGTACGCTCACATGAATTATTCTGAATCCAAACTGCAGGAGTAGTACGGAATCTCAAATCTTAGTCTTAGTCTTAATCAGTTCAAATGAAAGTCGATGTTTTCTTTGGGCGAGCGTGTACGCGGCTGTGTGTGGGTTTGTTTTCCACGGCTCTGTTAAGTTTCAGAAGCACGGTTTGAGCCAATGAGCCACGATACTTCTCTCCACTGCGTCTTTGTCCTCACAACCTAAAAACAAACGGCGCTACACATCTAAATAGCTGCCATGATCTGTTATTACTCAGCGTGCGTGTTTGGCTGTCCCTGCCACAACAAGAAAAACATCAGCTGAGGAATTCACTCTTTGTCACGATTGATTTGAAAAGAGTTTTTTTTTTTGTAAATTAAAGTTGTGATTAACAGTATACGTATTAGTAATGCGTTCATTGTGTTGATGTTTTTTTCTTAAGATAGGTAGACAACAGTCAAAAACAATATTGATAAAAAAAACGACTTACATCTTGATATTTGTATGCGTTTTAAAATGAATATTATGATCTTACAACTATCATAATTGGTGAAATTCATGGGTTTCTGTCGTGACTTTATCCTGTTATGGACACCATATTTGAGGACTTGAGACCATTAAAAACAACATAGCATATTTAGTTTTGAATTATTGCAGTGGTCCTAATTTTTCATCACTCTGAAACCCATGTATGGGCACCACAAAGGCGGATCCAAATGTGATAAATCCTTTCACAGGCTGCAGTGCTCTGAGGGGCGATATGTTTAAAGAATTCCCAAGACAAAACAGTCCAGGAACAATCAGTCCCAGAGCTTGTTGTGAGTAATAGTACAAAGAAGTTAAAACTATGAATCACTGATAACATGTCGCACAGTGTAATCTGAGGGAGGTGACCAGGTCGCGGTCTGTAGTGGGCAAATCTAACATCAGATCCTCAGAGAACATCAAGTGAAACTCAAGGAGCAGAACGTCTCAGTTTAAAGAAACAAACTGATAAGCATAACTGTAATAAAGTTGAAATATCTTTTAAGTAATGGCTTCAGTCAAAGTGATCAAAGAAAATATGTTGTTGAAATAAGTATGCACCACACACAGAAGTTACTTGGAAAGATTAAATACACTAATATAAAGCATTTGCAATTTTTTCACAGGATTTAGAGAAGCATGGGGCCATTGTGCTCGGGCTGCCTTCATAACCACTAAACCCGCCATTGTTGTTTAATCCTATTAAGTCTTTTGCAATCAACCTTTGGCTTAATACACCTCTACAAAAACAGCAGACTTGTCAGAAAAATGGCTCATTGTGGACACCAAAATAGATACTGTACAACTGATGATCATTTTATGGTACTTTACCTTATTCTGGAAGTTGCCTTGGAGACCACCATCCTCCCAGTTGTATCAGTTTACATAGGGCTGCCCATCTCAAGAGCATCGGTGCATTGTTGACGTGTTGGTGCACATGGACAGTGAACCTTTTACACAAATCAATCTTCTTTATATATTTTTTTTGTTGTGAGAGTTTCCCCTCGATCACCACTAAAGTGAATGGAATTTCCCTCTGAACCAGAAGTGACGATTCAAAGCGAAAAGGGGTAAAAGTGGACGAGGCGGAAGAAGATGAATCATGCATTATTTGAGCTTTTTACACGACTTCCTGATTTCTGGTATAACTTTAAACAATGAATGTGTCTGGAAAACACATCCAGGCATTAGTTGCCATTATACTTGAGGTCTACACCTGCAGTTTGTATCAAGCCAAAACAGTTGGTAAAGGATACACTATTATAAGAGGTTGCTCAAAAAGTATGTTTTAATATATGACCTTTAATTTATTATAGTAATGGAAACAGAATATACTTTGAAAAAAAGTCTTAGTGAACTGTGAAAAACCAAGCTGGACACTGCCATTCCTCTGTATGGTGTGAATCTTTCCAGTCTTACTGCTATGCTTACCCTCGTCGCCGTGGATACCACTACAGTTATTTGCCAGAATACCAACCACGAAGAAAAATCATTTCATCTGTCCACTGGTGCCTGCTCCTGTTGGCTTGTGTAACTTCCTGTCTGAGTCACTACCTGCCTGTCTGTGTATCTGTCTGCCCACCTGCTCCACCAGCTCTGCTTAATGCTTTAAAATGCCACTGTTTTCATTTATGCCTCAAGTTTCACGGAAAGAAAAAGCCAAGGAAATAGGGCCCCTTTGTACTTGCTGCCATCCTCCCTCCTTTGGCTTCAATACGCTCAGAACAAAACCATTTTTTATGCTCTCGGCATTGTCCATATTGCTCTTCTTTTTACCTTCCTCAGCCCCCAGTTGAGATCCTAGTTTTGGGGCTGGCAGGAAGGCTGGCCGAGCGCTGCTATCGCGCTGCCAAAGCCAACAGCTAGTGAGGATGAAAGGCCACCTCTCATTGCCCTGGCTGGCCTGCTGCTGTCAAAGCACTCCACTCTGCATCCATTGAGAAAACGTGTCTCGCTACAGCCTCCTCGTCTCCTCAGTTAGGCCCCATCAACAATGATCAGATTGTTCTTAGTTTGGCTCTGAGACTTTTGCTTGTTCTTTTAAATAACTTGGTTAAATTGTAATAATCAATGTTCAGTGAAGAATCTTCTGAGCTCTAGTCAAGGCAGAAGGCTTTTCAGAAGCGTCATTGATATTGACTGCACTTTTCGGGCAGTAAATCGCTCTGAATAAAAGCTGCTCCTACAAAATTTACAAAGAAACAAGAAATTGTACCTATACAGGCCGCACCTGTCAATAAGCTGCAGGTCCCCACGTTGTAACATGAGATATTTACACAAAAATAAGGTCCACGGTAGTAATGCAGGGGTCAAGTCTTGCCAGTGCGGCAGGTTCTAAACTGCAGACCGCCGTATATCGCCGCTCCTCTTTATGTTTCGCCACTTCTAGATTCACTTCCTCATAAGACTAATTTCTCCGTGAATATGAGTCTGATTGTAATAAAACACACAGCTTTTTAAGATTAAAATACAGTGACCACTGTCCACTGACATCTTCTTCTACAAAGTGTAAATGCTTGCGCTTCCTGCTAGAGTGCCCCCCAGTGGCTTTTAGCCAGTAAAAAATCTATAAATTAACCGCACCGTTGTATGGGCAGCAGGGTTCAAAGCGTGGGGAGAAAGTAATTCCTGACGAAGTCTGAAAAGTACGGTTCTCAGAACAGCCCTTTGTGCCTGCTGTAGTCACTGTAGCAGTGACCACTTTGACTTGATTTGTAAACTCTAGGGAGTGATTTCCACTTTAGTTCAGAGTACAATGTCTCATAGATCCACAAACTGACCAGAACAGATTAAAATACATGGACTACAATACTTGCATAAGATCTTTCTTTTTAGAAGGTTGGTTTACTATGGAGATCCTTTTGTAATGTCTTGAAACATGTGTAGTGTCTTGCTCTACAAATAGTATTTTGTTGTTGTTATGACATTCATTCATTCATATATGAAACAAGGGTCAGATTTCAGATATTACACTTGATCTCTTCAGAACTCCTCTCAGTTCTAATGTACTTGAATGTCTGTTTCTGTGTTTTGAAATGGATCAATTTAAAAAGGCCAAGTTGGAAAAGTAGCAGTTAGTGTAAAGTTGTGATGCCACTGACGGCCATAGTATTTCTCTGTACGAGTTGTAGTGAAGGCGTCTTTCATCCAAACTGAGGCGCTCCTGTCCAGGCCTGGAACATTCAGGGACACGTACACACACACACACACACACACACACACAGCCCACATACAAAATAAACAAGCAAGCACATCACACTAAAAACACAACTCATCCATCTATGCAGCGCAGCACAGCCAGCTGTATTCTGCTGATTCAATATGTTTAGAGGAATGTTAACAACCTCCTCCGGAATGCTGCACTCCGGTCATGTTGGGAGATCCAGACACAAAGGGAGGAGCTGGGATAACCTACTTTCAAGACAGACATAAGAGGCACGTTTCAGCTGGCTCTGGTCCTGCAGACTCCTTCACTTGGAGCTCTTTGACAAGGCTCCGGGTCCAGAGTCAGGGGTCTGCTACGTATGTGACTGACAAATGTAAGTGTAAGAATGCAGATCTCACAAAAAGAGGTTTAGTAACTGCAAACGCACAACCAAGGTCTCAACATATACATAATATATGTTGCTATGGAAATACAGCATTTTATCACATTATGTCGAGTCTTTTTGAGTGGTATCAACTTTCGATGCTTTGGCTTTAAATGAGTCTTGTCAATGAGTCAATAAATACAGAGCACAGATGTAAGAGCGCAGGTGTGCACGACTGAGCATTCTGCACAAATAGCACCGTGGTTTAACATAGGCCTACACTGACTCAAACAAAGCACAGTGTGTCACCGATAAAGAAGAACTGCATTGTAGCCAAAACAGACATGATCAACACAAGTGAATGTGGCATAGTTAAAATCCAGTGAGAAGATGCAGCCAAACCTCCTCCATAAACGTGTAGTAAAAGCTTAAGCACGTGCTGTGTGCATCTGTGCCGTATATGCAAGACAAAAGTGAACAGACGCTTGTAGAGCTGGGTTGAAATAATCGATTTTCTGATTTTTAATCGATTCGCATATTAATGACCGATTATCAATTCGTACGTCCAAAGATGTTTTTTTTTTTTTATTTTTTTTTTAATTAAAATTCTTTTCTACATTTCCCTCAGTGAACTTCAATCTACCTTCGAGAAAGATAATTCAGGACTCCTGGATGATCTTTCTTGAAGGTAGCTTGACCCTTAACCGTTTCATCAGTCTTCCATCAGTAACTACCAATACTTGTAAGATTTGCTGTTTAATATTGACATAATACTAGTTTTAATATGTTGCTTCTCTACACAGTCATGAAGTGAAGGAAACGGTTCAAATACACTTTTCATTTTTAATAACATTAACCCCGGATCAAATCGAAATCGGATTGAATCGGAAATCAGATCGAAATCGATCTGAGAAATCGGAAAAAAAAGATTTTGAAACGTAAAAATCGGAATCGAATCGATTCTTGAAATTTGAATCAAAACCCAGCTCTAGACGCTTGACTTTTGTGCTTTATATTGGCCATTAATGTACACATGCATACTGTCACTTATGCCTGCTGTTATTTTGTTGTTGCTATAATTCAAATACATTTACACAGATTTTTATGGGCCTGGGCCGCTGACACTGCAAATTCATAGATGGACTAATGCTGAAACAACTACCACAAAGAGTCACTGATTGAGCCTTGGTACAGTGTAGTCCCAGACTCCATCTAAAGAGACACATCCTCTTCTCCTTGTGGGGAGGCTCTCTTCTCATTGAAGCCCCTCAGACCCTTCCTTCTTTTTGCTGATAGACAATCCAGCTGTGACTCCTGCAAAAGCAGCTGCTCTTAGTCTGTGTACGTGTTGCTATAACTCCTAAAGCTTTATGCCAATTTGCAAACTGCAAATAATTGAACACTGTTTTATGGACAGTGACTGTTTGCTTCATGTGTTTTCAGTTGAGCACATTTTGTTAGCTTGGACAGCTTGACGTTTGCTTGTATCATTTAACTTCAACTTTATTTTGAAGTCTGTTCAGACATAGTAACTAATCGAAGACATGTTTGGCCATTTCAAAGCTTTATGTTGGCTTATTTAAGTACACAATGACTTGTTTTATATACCAACAGATGCTTGCTGCATCGTGTGATGCACTGAATATAACAAGAAAGAAATACATTATTTCAAACAAATGGGATTTTCTTAGATGAGCCAGTATATCACATTGTAGTTGTTGCCAACAGTTCTTATTTTGGATTAAATTCAATAGACTTTTTCTATTCTGCAAAAAGAAATGTAATTATTTCTCCTTTATCATTGTAAAAATGCCATCATTTTCATTTTGTCTCAACTTCCAAATGTCAAGGACACAAATGACTGGTTTATTCAGTTCTGACCTGACCTTTATCCACTATCTAAAGGCTTTATCTGAAGTCCTGACCTTCATGTTCTGAGCTTCTGACATCAAAGCTGCCCTCAGAGCAGCCCGAGAACAGTGACAAGTCGAAGAGGACAATATATCCTTAAAAACCCAAAGCCTAATGGTGGCCACATGTCTTAGCACACATGCAAATGCTTAGGCACGCTCTTCCCTGCGCTCTACGTCAAACTGTGTTTCTCTTTCTGCTTCTTTATATAGAGCAGATTTGGGTTTAAACTTGTTTACTCAAATCTTCTTCAGTCTCTTCACAAGTCCAAGATGTCTTTTCTCACCCCACTGTGTTTTCTATTTTCTTTTTTTAGAATTACAACCAAACTACATTTTTAATGTGCTGGGAATGCTAATGAAAACGCCCTGTTACTATAAGAGTTTGACTTACTGTATAAAGAGTACTGTAAAGATATTCTAACTGGATAAATTCAAGTAAGAAATTAATTGTTTCCCCTTAAATCCTTCTGACTACAAGTATTCGGAGAACCTTATCAATGTACTTCTTGGCTTGAGTTCAACACAGCCCTTGAACTTCTCTGAAAATGTTATGACACGACTTATATTCATCTTGATATTGGGCCCAGCTCAACATGTTTTCCAGAGCGCAGGGGCTAAGAGATGATAAAAATAGGAGAGAATGAGGCGAAAGGATTGTGAGCAGGAAGAAGACACACATGGAAAGTAGACTCTGTTGATCTCTGGAATGATTTAAGCTGCCTTTCTGACGTCCCAGAGCCAGGACTGGTGAGCTCACTGCCAGAGGTCCGGACAGCAGATGTGAGCTGGTCTGAAAAGGCTGTTGCACACACTCGACACTTGCGACCAAAAGCTGAAGGAATCATGTTTGTCTGTCACTGAGAGAACCTGCACTCTGCTCTGTCTTCAGGTTTATATATGAACTTACCATCCTAAAATACACATATTATGAATCCTTAACCGCACTTTTATAACAATGTTCTCATAAACATAATTGGAGCTGCATGTAGCTTCATCTACCCTAGTTTGATGAATCCTGTTTAGAAATTCCTCTCTACTCCGAGTGACGAAAACACTCCATTCTGAATTTTTCCAATATGTGATGTCAAAAGTCGAGCTCCGAGATCTTCTACTCTGTTTTTAAGTCCATACATCACCAGACTCATTCTGAGCATGATCACTGTGTGGCTGTGTTAACGTGTTGGAGGCAAGTTAGCTTTTGTTTATGTCACCTACAGTATGTCCAGACTCTGCTGGAGTCCAAAGTCAATTCCTGGCGAGGGAAAGGCCATAGTGACACAAAGTAATTGTACTTTTTTTGGTTCTAAAACATGAGATGCCAAAGATATTGAATATTCAAAATCCATCTGGGGAGGATTTCACTGTTGGATTTCACTGTTGGATTTCACCCTGGCCTCTGTGTGGGGGACCAATCGCATCATTGTAGTTTGGGCAGAAGTCAAAAGGACAAATCTAAACAAACATGGTGATGCCAACAGATGTACAGATCTTTTAATTTTTTTAACATGCATGTGAAGCTCTTTGTGTATTTGAGGATCCTTTCCAGATTGATCTTTTGTAGAACTTAATTCAGAGTGATACACATATCAGGTTCTGTTTAAAGGCCAATAACAATACAAATAATGCATATTACTTCAAAGGCCTTCTATGCACATTTCAAACGCATGTTCCTAACGTAGTCCAAATTTCTACCAATTTCTTATCACAATATCTAAGCAAGATTTACAGAGTTGTGCGTCACAGAACTGCTAATATTTGCTCGCCTGCTAACAACACTGACATCACTTCCACCATTCATAGTTAGATGTAAACAACAACAGCACATTGCAGTTTGATTTTGAGCCGAAAACATTACAAAAATGACGGTTCTGTTTGTTAAAGTGCAGCCAGAGTAGATGAATGAAACAAATAGGTTCCTCAAGCGCATGCTATATTCACATGGAGTCTTCATTTTAATCATAGGTATGTAAAGGGGGCAGTGTTGTCTCAATCCAACAGGAATAGGAGTCGGAAGTCTGCATCTTCCCTTCAAAAACATCTGAAGCTACATCCAGTATGTTTTATGGGGCTAATTAAGTTCTGCCTTTGTCTCATGCCTCATGTCTTTCATTCATCCTGCAGGTGTGTATATCTGTGCACAGCTGGATCGTAGCAGTTGCTCATGTCAGAATTCTAAACCGTCATCTTCTAAACATTTGTGTCTGATATGGCATTCCAAATCTGGTCCAAATTCTTGTCTCTTAAGGCACCCGCAGGTTCTCAGCATAGTTCTAACGAGAAAGGAAATATCTTATAGTGTTCCTCCAAGCACACTTACTGCCTTTTAGGGCTGCAACTAAGACTTATTTTGATAATCTATTAGTCTAGTGATTATACTTTCTATTTAGCTATTGTTGTTTGGACCTCGAAATGCCCTTTTATTAAATTTGACCAAGATGAAGGCGAGGACATCCAGATCAGAGTTGGGTTTAATCAGATTTTCATACATCAAGCCATAATCATGATTTAAACATTTCAGCTGCAAGACAATATTTGCAATAGCCAATCATTTTTCTATGACTGAAACTCCATAACTCTTGGCTTTTTCTGTGAATCCTACACTCAGGCAATGCAACACCCAAATAAAACAAAGATATAACCTTTTCTGTTCAACTTACACACAGCTGATTGTACGCGGCTTCCCGGATCCGTAGTCGGGACCGTAGTCGGGATTGGCTGGTTGTCTGAGTGACTTTTGGCAGCGAGCGCATGTCAGTGGTGGACCGTTAAACCACTGCGCCTTCAGGAGATGTGTGAGGCCGTGGCACTGGGCTGGATGATGGATCCCACCCCGCGGTCAGCACTAATGAAAAGCAGGCAGAGGAGACAGCTGCTTCACTACAGCCGCATGGCAGAGTGTTTCCTATAGGACCACAAATTAGTACTGTTTTGTACCGCTAATGCTAGGGCTAATGCCACAGATTCACACCAAAACGCAGAGAATTAATGGGCCAGATTAATAAAAATGAGTCAATCTTGTTTTGTGATCTAAAGAGCCTGTACCCAATATTTTATGTAATAGTAAAATCTGTTTTGCCCCGGTACAGATGGTAAAAGCATCTATTCGGGTGGAAAGGAGACCACAGAGCTTTCTCTGCATCTAATAATAGAGCGCTTTATTCTCCGTTTGCATGATAATGTTTGTTAGCTTTACTGTTACAGAGTTATGAAAAGAGCTTTTAAACTCATTGAGGTGAATATTTGGGATGCTGGCAATGCGTTAGGTAAGTGATACATGTGGACTGCTGCAAAGAAGCAGTTTTGTTCTGTTTTTCTTGTGTTTTTCTCATAAAAATCAGCTACAGCACCTTTAAAATAGTACAAAAAAATATTTTATTCAGGTTGCGTCTATTTTACTTTGGTGTAAAATCTAGAAGGAAAAAAAGTCCCTAAAATGTAAAGTTGCATAGCCCAACTACAAAGCCAGGTGGAATCCCTAAACCTTTTTGGCCGCCTTTGGTTTTTAAGATTTCGAGGCTGAGATCCAGGCTTGTTCTATTAGCTACCACATTTTAATATACAATATAGTTGCAGGAGAATTTATTGTATTCAGAGTAATTTAAGCCATGACTCTAGTCTGCTTATAGTTTTGTGGTGACACATTTTTCATATAAGACTAAGCAGCCCGACTGAGGCCAGTGGAGGGTGAATGACTGGAGTATTGTTCTTTAAAGATCACATTTACATTGTGGCTAAGGAGGCCACAGAGAATTTCAGTGTCAGACTAAACACAACTCAAAGAGAAGAGAAGCAGACAGATCATGTGATAAAAGAAAAACAGGAAATGTGTCCTGTTGCCAGGAGACAGTGTTAAGTATTATGTTGTTTCATTTCTCAAAAAAGAATAAATAACAGAAATGAAAGAAACAAGAAATAGATTAGGGACAATTAAAAGTACTGTGCTGAAAAAGGGTAAATTGTATGTATATTTTCTTCATTCTGAGAAAGCAATAATACATCAGGATTACTGTATTCCATTCTTGTCCTTTAGCGTTTGTAAAGTAAGATCATTTTATCCCTCCGAGGGAAATTCAATCTGCATTTGACCCATCTTTCAATGCCACGGGGGGCCCATCTCCAGATCGCTCGGGGCCCATCTCCCGATCCTGAGCTTGTCTTAGTTAGGACCACTGTCGCTGGGGGATTTGGGTTGCTGGGGGAAACCAGAGTGCCCAGAGGAAACCCACGTACACAGGAGTTAAACCCGTGCCAGCCACAGTGGTTTGGTGCTTGTTGATGAAAGACATAGAAATACAATGTTTTAGGATGTCTTTCATGTGACATTTATGCCCTCAACATAAAGCACACTATTTTTTCACAGTTTGTAATGGTTGAAGCCATTGATTCTAACGGGTCATTTCTGTCACTCTGTTGCAGGTGAATTACCTGGGAAAGGTGACTATCTCTGGGAGCCACTTCCTGTCCGGCTGCACCGAGGGAGCAGTGGTGGGGCTGGTGGAGGACAGAGCCTTGGCTCAGCAGCAGGGCACATTCCCCAGAGGCAGCTCTGTGCTGGAGATCCGACCCTTCCAAGTGCGCCTTCATCACATGGATGAGCACGGAGAGGCCTCCTCAAACATGGACACATACCAGGTGGCACGGATCGCCTACTGCACGGCTGACCACAGCGTCAGGCCCAATGTGTTTGCGTGGATCTATCGAGAGATCAACGACGACCTGTCCTTCCAGATGGACTGCCACGCTGTCGAGTGTGAAAACAAGCTAGAGGCCAAGAGACTGGCCCACTCCATGATGGAGGCCTTCCGCAAGACCTTCCACAGCATGCGCAGCGACGGACGCATTCACAAGAGCGGCTCAGCGGACGACTTGACCGAAGACTCGTCCACTCCTGAAGACACCACTCCAGACGACGGCTGAAGGACTGAACACAAACCCACCCTTCCAGTCCTGATCCAGGGATGGACCGCTCTCCTTCTCCTCTAGTCTCTTTCTCTTTCATTTGGAACACAAATCAACTGACCCTGAGAACCACCCTGCCCAGGTTAATGAAGTAGCTCTGAAACAAAGGGAAGGTTGATGATTTAAGTGACATTTCAAACATGGATAGCTAAGTGCTGCCTTTTGAATCAAATGCCCTCAAAGACCCATGAGGGCACCTCCTGAGATTGACTAGACATTTCCATTTCCTGTCTCTTACTCTCCGCAAAGACACACTTTGTGGTTCTTAAGCTTTTTTGTTTTTAGTTTTTTTCAGTTAAGGAACAACTAAAGAAATGTGTTTCCCATTAAGACCTTAGCTAATGAAACCGAATGCTACTCTTGCCATGTGTGGACCCAGCTTAAATAAGACTGACTTATGTTGGGTTCCATCTCCAGAGTTCTCGTATAGACGAATGGATCTCTGTTACGATGCCTTTGACCTTGATAATAAGTAACAAATGCGGTAACTTAAAGCACTATTCGTGTCATCAGTGTGGTACTACCCGACTGAGGTAGAGGCATTCCCAGTGTCTACTGAACACAACAGAAAGTACGGCGCACCTGCCTGTGTGAAGGTGCTCAAAAAGAACCTGTAACGTTCCGGCTGAAGGTTTGGCCTGTCTGCACGCATCTCAATCATTACATTCTGTTAGTAAACCAAATCTGGGCTGTTTTTCTGCAGCCCGCCTTGTGCCTCACTCTCCTCTCGCATTACTTGTTTTAACCCTGGTCTCATCAAATACATGTGGCCAAGTACGTGTATTATTCATATGCCTGGTAGCTTTCTCCTGCACGGTTGGCGTATTGTATATGAATGTACACGAGTGCTATATTTGTGTGTAACTGATGAATATGTTTAGTTTGGGAGACTTTCCAAGACGTATAAAAGTCGAGGTACTTTGAGCGTACTGCCACGTTATTAGTTCTTTTTAACTTAAAGAAGATGTAAAGTTGGGGGAGGCAGGGTTGTAGCCGCCTTAATGCTCGTAAGTGACAGTCGTACAAGGCTGAGGAAACATTTGAATGCACTATACTTATTATAGTGGCTTAAGGAGGCAGCAGCAGTGACCAAGGAGCATCGACTCGCTCCACACCACTTTCTTTCCTTTTAACTTGACCAGACAGTACTGTGATCATACTTAGGACGTTCACAGTGGAAACCGGGGTGGCTCCAGAAGTCCGCCGACCCTAAGCAATGTTACATTCATGTCACTGAATGATGTTGCTTTAAGTCCTAAATACTTTACAACATAGGTACAAATAAATGCAAGCAAATACGCCCTGTTTTAAGTTGGCACGTGTGGGTTTTTCCTCTGGGTGTTTTCCTTCATTAAAATACAAGCAGAACCTAAAATCAATCAAATCAATGATTTTAAATACAAAGGATGTTTTCTTTTTGCATACCAATTGGGCAAATATTTGCACTTTTTTAGCGTATCTGCTATCAGCCTTAAAAGTCAAGCAGCGGCCGATATTTTGTTTGGGTTATGCATAAAGTTTTATTTGAACACTTCAGTGCAAAGAGGGCGCTGGATAAAACAGGATTAACTGCTCTCTTTTCCAGTTTGAGTGAAACTGGGTTGTAGATGACCCAGTTTGGGGGGAAATATGCCGTGCACATTGGCCCAATAATATTGTCAGTGCTTGTTTTGTCTGGATTTGAAACAATCCCTAAAACCAACCAAACATACAGTATCTGGGGGGTGAATATTATTAAGTATCTAATGACACAATATCCAGCTAAAGATGCTGCTGCGCGCTGTGCAATTAGTCCAAAACATACCAGAGCTTATTAGCTTGTCACAGTGAGCTTTGAGTTTATCCATCCAAAACCCCAGATCCCTCATGTTTTCCTTTTTCTTTCTCATTTTCACTGTAGGCTACATTTGAGTGCCGATTGGAAGCTGACTTCTGCAGCCACACAGGACCACGGCTCCGTTAGCTCCTCTTTGTTGGTCCACTTACACTGTCCATGTGCTCCAGATTACATAGAATTAGACCCGACTTATTTAGAGTACAATATTCAGCTAGGGTACGGCACAGAGTAGTACGCAAAGACATATTTAAATCTTGCTTGACAAGTTTATATACAGGCCCAGATGTAATCACTTTCCAAGTACAGTATAGAAATGAATAGTTATATAACAAATGATAGAACATAGAAGAACCTTAGTGCGATCCAGAGCAGTATTATGAAGCCTACTGTGAAACAAGAATAGCCTGATAGTGTGTGTGTGTGTGTGTGTGTGTGTGTGTGATGAGTGAGGAGTGTGCGTGGACAGGCCAGAGATACGTTTTTATAAAGCTGTAAATTACTGTCTTGTCTGTCGGAGCTTGGGCGCGCTTTAAATGTTCAGAAATGTTACCTTAAGTGTTTTCTATACAGTGTTTGCAAAGATCAAGAAACAATTGCATATAAAGTACTTACCAAATGCAATGGTCTGGTCTGTTTGTTTGCACTTCCTAGAATATGATACGGTACGTGGGGGAGAGAGGAGGGGCGCTGATTGTTTTTTCAAGTTGTAATCTTTTAGACAAGAGTAGAAAGTGAGGTTTCTTCACTTTTACGGGAACAATTCACCACTAAACCAGGGACAAAAGCAGGACTAAACCAGGGACAAAAGCAGGACTAAACCAGGGACACAATCAGGACTAAACCAGGGACAAAAGCAGGACTAAACCAGGGACAAAAGCAGGACTAAACCAGGGACAAAAGCAGGACTAAACCAGGGACACAATCAGGACTAAACCAGGGACAAAAGCAGGACTAAACCAGGGACAAAAGCAGGACTAAACCAGGGACAAAAGCAGGACTAAACCAGGGACACAATCAGGACTAAACCAGGGACAAAAGCAGGACTAAACCAGGGACAAAAGCAGGACTAAACCAGGGACAAAAGCAGGACTAAACCAGGGACACAATCAGGACTAAACCAGGGACAAAAGCAGGACTAAACCAGGGACACAAGCAGGACTAAATCAGGGACAAAAGCAGGACTAAACCAGGGACAAAAGCAGGACTAAACCAGGGACAAAAGCAGGACTAAACCAGGGACACAAGCAGGACTAAATCAGGGACAAAAGCAGGACTAAACCAGGGACAAAAGCAGGACTAAACCAGGGACAAAAGCAGGACTAAACCAGGGACAAAAGCAGGACTAAACCAGGGACACAAGCAGGACTAAACCAGGGACACAAGCAGGACTAAACCAGGGACAAAAGCAGGACTAAACCAGGGACAAAAGCAGGACTAAACCAGGGACACAAGCAGGACTAAATCAGGGACAAAAGCAGGACTAAACCAGGGACAAAAGCAGGACTAAACCAGGGACAAAAGCAGGACTAAACCAGGGACAAAAGCAGGACTAAACCAGGGACACAAGCAGGACTAAACCAGGGACAAAAGCAGGACTAAACCAGGGACAAAAGCAGGACTAAACCAGGGACAAAAGCAGGACTAAACCAGGGACACAAGCAGGACTAAACCAGGGACAAAAGCAGGACTAAACCAGGGACACAAGCAGGACTAAACCAGGGACAAAAGCAGGACTAAACCAGGGACAAAAGCAGGACTAAACCAGGGACACAAGCAGGACTAAACCAGGGACAAAAGCAGGACTAAACCAGGGACAAAAGCAGGACTAAACCAGGGACAAAAGCAGGACTAAACCAGGGACAAAAGCAGGACTAAACCAGGGACAAAAGCAGGACTAAACCAGGGACAAAAGCAGGACTAAACCAGGGACACAAGCAGGATTAAACCAGGGACAAAAGCAGGACTAAACCAGGGACAAAAGCAGGACTAAACCAGGGACACAAGCAGGACTAAACCAGGGACAAAAGCAGGACTAAACCAGGGACACAAGCAGGACTAAATCAGGGACAAAAGCAGGACTAAACCAGGGACAAGAGCAGGACTAAACCAGGGACAAAAGCAGGACTAAACCAGGAACAAAAGCAGGACTAAACCAGGAACAAAAGCAGGACTAAACCAGGGACAAAAGCAGGACTAAACCAGGGACAAAAGCAGGACTAAACCAGGAACAAAAGCAGGACTAAATCAGGGACAAAAGCAGGAACAAAAGCAGGACTAAATCAGGGACAAAATCAGGACTAAACCAGGGGCAAATGCAGGACTAAACCAGGGACAAATGCAGGACTAAACCAGGGACAAAATCAGGACTAAATCAGGGACAAAAGCAGGACTAAATCATGGACAAAATCAGGACTAAACCAGGGACAAAAGCGAGACTAAACCATGTTTTTAACCCAGGGCTAAAACAGGACAAAATCTACACTAAAAAGCACAAAATAAAGGACGACACAGGATTAGACCAGGGACAAGGGCAGGGACAAAAGCAGGACTAAACCAGGGACACAATCAGGACTAAACCAGGGACAAAAGCAGGACTAAACCAGGGACAAAAGCAGGACTAAACCAGGGACAAAAGCAGGACTAAACCAGGGACACAATCAGGACTAAACCAGGGACAAAAGCAGGACTAAACCAGGGACAAAAGCAGGACTAAACCAGGGACAAAAGCAGGACTAAACCAGGGACACAATCAGGACTAAACCAGGGACAAAAGCAGGACTAAACCAGGGACAAAAGCAGGACTAAACCAGGGACAAAAGCAGGACTAAACCAGGGACACAATCAGGACTAAACCAGGGACAAAAGCAGGACTAAACCAGGGACACAAGCAGGACTAAATCAGGGACAAAAGCAGGACTAAACCAGGGACAAAAGCAGGACTAAACCAGGGACAAAAGCAGGACTAAACCAGGGACACAAGCAGGACTAAATCAGGGACAAAAGCAGGACTAAACCAGGGACAAAAGCAGGACTAAACCAGGGACAAAAGCAGGACTAAACCAGGGACAAAAGCAGGACTAAACCAGGGACACAAGCAGGACTAAACCAGGGACACAAGCAGGACTAAACCAGGGACAAAAGCAGGACTAAACCAGGGACAAAAGCAGGACTAAACCAGGGACACAAGCAGGACTAAATCAGGGACAAAAGCAGGACTAAACCAGGGACAAAAGCAGGACTAAACCAGGGACAAAAGCAGGACTAAACCAGGGACAAAAGCAGGACTAAACCAGGGACACAAGCAGGACTAAACCAGGGACAAAAGCAGGACTAAACCAGGGACAAAAGCAGGACTAAACCAGGGACAAAAGCAGGACTAAACCAGGGACACAAGCAGGACTAAACCAGGGACAAAAGCAGGACTAAACCAGGGACACAAGCAGGACTAAACCAGGGACAAAAGCAGGACTAAACCAGGGACAAAAGCAGGACTAAACCAGGGACACAAGCAGGACTAAACCAGGGACAAAAGCAGGACTAAACCAGGGACAAAAGCAGGACTAAACCAGGGACAAAAGCAGGACTAAACCAGGGACAAAAGCAGGACTAAACCAGGGACAAAAGCAGGACTAAACCAGGGACAAAAGCAGGACTAAACCAGGGACACAAGCAGGATTAAACCAGGGACAAAAGCAGGACTAAACCAGGGACAAAAGCAGGACTAAACCAGGGACACAAGCAGGACTAAACCAGGGACAAAAGCAGGACTAAACCAGGGACACAAGCAGGACTAAATCAGGGACAAAAGCAGGACTAAACCAGGGACAAGAGCAGGACTAAACCAGGGACAAAAGCAGGACTAAACCAGGAACAAAAGCAGGACTAAACCAGGAACAAAAGCAGGACTAAACCAGGGACAAAAGCAGGACTAAACCAGGGACAAAAGCAGGACTAAACCAGGAACAAAAGCAGGACTAAATCAGGGACAAAAGCAGGAACAAAAGCAGGACTAAATCAGGGACAAAATCAGGACTAAACCAGGGGCAAATGCAGGACTAAACCAGGGACAAATGCAGGACTAAACCAGGGACAAAATCAGGACTAAATCAGGGACAAAAGCAGGACTAAATCATGGACAAAATCAGGACTAAACCAGGGACAAAAGCGAGACTAAACCATGTTTTTAACCCAGGGCTAAAACAGGACAAAATCTACACTAAAAAGCACAAAATAAAGGACGACACAGGATTAGACCAGGGACAAGGGCAGGGACAAAAGCAGGACTAAACCAGGGACAAAAGCAGGACAAAACCAGGGATTAAAGTAGGTACAAAAGCGGGACTAAACATAATATAATCTGAATATAATTGTCAGGAATTGGGATACTCCAGAAAAGTAAAGTGATATAAATTATTATTTTTTAATGCATTTTCTTCACATTACTCACCCCTATTGCACAATGAAATATATCAAAATGGCTAAGTTTCTCTGAACAACAATCACGACTCCTGTCTACATAATTGTGCCAGAATGTAACAAAACACATTTAATTCGCACTGGGTGATAAATGCCAAATGTGGTGGGAGTAGAATGTTTGAAGTGACTCATGCAGTTTACATGCGGTCGCACATGCTCTGCACAAACTGCTCCACTCTCAATGGTGGCACCAAGTCAAGCCTAATTCCCAGCATTCCTTCTTTTTGTCAGAACTTTTCATTTTGTTTGTCTTGTTGTTGTGCTCCTCACCACAGCATCAAAAGGACCACATCTGTGAGGAGATAGACTGTGGCTGCTGCGACCACTGGAAGCAAAATGGATGCGGTTCTACGCGTTAAAATAGGTGCTCTGCCTCCCTCTGGTGGCAGAAGGAGCAACTAACATGATGTATACTGTATCATCAACAACAACAACAACAACAACAACAACTGCAAAATAAAGATTCGAGCTCCATCCAGCTACTGCGGTCATGGTTTGAATAAGGTCTGGGCATATTTGGCATCACTTTCCTCCGTCACTGTGTACGTTTTTAGTTACATGGAGATGTCGTTTTGCCTGGAACGTTCCACAAAATCTCATCAAACGTAGTAATCGGCATGTGGAGAAGCAGGGGGTACCACTTAACCAAGTAGGCTATTTTTTTGGCTATAAACTGCTTGTAATTGAAAAAGAAGAACGATAGATGCATTTATACACATTTATAAAAGCAAGAACATTCTCATGAGACAAGCGGCTGCTGAAGCCTCTACAGAAAAGTGATGAATCCCATCTCAGACTCTGTGGCAAGGACAATCCAGAGCTGAGGCAACTGTCCTGACCCACTTCCAGCAGAGCTGAGCAGAGGGGCCCCAGAGGGAGGCCCCTCAGGCTCTGCTCCTCAGAGGAATCCCCCACAATACCACAATGTTACTACTGCAAACCAGCCTGTCTCTCCTCATGACAAGGGCCCGCATTCTGGGCTCCAGCTGAGGAGGGGCCCCGTGCCAACCCTCTCGTATAATCAGCCCTATCTGCTTTGTTTACTGTGGGCTCCCTGTGCCAGAGCAAGGGGCCCAGGCCCCCGCAGAGTCCTGTATTGTAAACACATGGACATGTTACAAAAGTGGGATATGGAAAACATGTTTCTCTTCAAGTGTTGCACCTTTCAACACCTTTGGGCCCCTGAAGAACAAAACATGGACAAGAACTTGCTTTAGATTCTTGTTCAGTCCAGCGCTGCAGATAAGCAGACACTGAGCAAACCGACTATTGGACAAAATATGAGCCAAAAGACCGGCTCATGGAATGTTCAAGTCAAAACTGATGCACACATGGTCAGGCACGGATCAGATGCTTTAAACTCTTAACTGTATTTGAGAAACACAACGCTGCATTTCCGGGTCTGTGAGCGGGTCCAAGATGTGGGTGATATTTTATAATTATTGTGTTATGGCTGTTGCACAACACTTATTATTATTAAATATACCCTCAGGGTAGTTTGCGAAACAGGAAAAATAGCCTGATATGGGACCTTTAAAACATTAGTCAACTCTTACAAGAAGCCGGAGTCTGTTTGTGACCTTGTGTTTTATCCGTAATTGTCAGACTGAAAAAAAAGAAGAAACAGATTAGACTTAATACCAAACACTTAGCCCTTTGCTGTTTTTCAGTGGCTTTCATTGTATTTTTTCTTATTTGAGTCATCATTTCACTGTTTTTCTTGAGCAGTATTCTAAGAAGCTAAACCATCCTCATAAACTCTGCTCATGTGTGACTGGAGAGTTTAAGGAGAAAGGCAGACGCAGGAATAATCCAGGAGGAATGTTGGCATCCTGATGTTTTCCTGAAGTATTTTGTCTACAAAAACACCTGGAAGTTAACAGAGATGGAGGAATTTACAAAAACAGTTTAAGGAACCAACGAACTTACCAATAACCTCACATCAACGATCCTGAAAAGTCATTTGTGATTTGTGTGGGCTCCAAAAAGATGAGCTGTTTCACAATTTTACTCATTAAACATTTTCTTTTTCTTTTATTGAAATGTATTAACTATATTACAAAATCTATTCCTAAAAGCTCTGGCTTAAAGAATGTGTTCTAATTACATAAATAAATAACCTAAATCTGTTTGATTGTTTTGAAAATATTCTGCTAAAATATTGCCTTATATTAATATCTTGTACAGCCTAATGAAGCACATATGGTCCATGTCACTGTCTAGTTCTTTAGATTCGTCAATAATGATTGTTTTGCTTTCATTTTTGGATCAGAAGTTGGCACAGGACATTCCACGATTGTGACTTATTTCTAATAAAATGCCTTAACACATTTGTGAATCAAACTGTCATATATCCCTTGTGAATCAAACTGTCAATATCCCAAAGCAAAATATAGAAAATAAACTGATTTATCCTTCATACAAATGTTTAAAAGAACCATTATAATAAATCTTGGGCCTTTAACCAGATTTTTGTCCAACTGTCTCTAAAGACACCTCTCCAAATTAAAACCATACTTGTTTTTTAAGTATTTGGATCCTATACAAAAACTAAAGGTAACATGCTCTGTTTTGACCCTCAACAGTCAGAACTACTCTAAGTCTGACTGAACATCCACAAAAAAGGTTTTTTTATATCCTCGCCTAAGTTTTTTGTTAAAAATACAGGTGTTTACAGCTGCTGTTTGTATGTGAGGCCTGAAATACACTATATGTCGTTACAAAAACTAGTTGGCCACTTAAGTTTCAAATGTGTGAGTGTCGCCCCCTGCAGGACACTCTGTCCGCTCTGGAGAGCAGCTTCAGTGACAGACTGATCCACCCTCGCTGAAGGAGACATTTCGCAGATCTTTCCTTCCTGCTGCTGTCAGACTTCATAACAAACACTGTTAGTCCTGAACACGTGCAATACTGACTTAACCATGTGCAATACTGACTTAACCATGTGCAATACTGACTTAACCATGTGCAATACTGACTTAACCATGTGCAATACTGTCATATTCATGTGTAATTACTGTCTTACTCACGCGCAATAATGTCACATTCATGTGCATATAACTGATGAAAATAGAGTATTTATTTTACCATTATTATTACCATTATTTTGTCTTACGCTAGCTGTTTTTATTTTATTTTATCTTTATTTTTCCCCTCCATTCCTTATTAAGAAATGAGAGGTTTTGTTTATAGGAGGTTTTGTTTACGAGAGTTTTGTTTATAAGAGTTATTCTATTAAGAGAAGTTTTTTAAACTTCCTATAAGTTATCTGTCCTTTTCCTCAGTATCTACTGCGTTGCAACAATGAAATTTCCCCATGTGTGAACAATAAAGGATTATCTTATCTTATCTCTCCCATTGGCTGTTGTCTGTAGCGTCAAACACAGTCTGTAATCTAACTGGTTGGTTTAGCAAGGGTGGGACTTGGGCATAATTTGCATCTCTATGTGACACTTCATTGGCTTTACTGGGCCGTAGAACTGCCAAAAATCGTCCTGATTGGCTCAGCTTGGTGTCAATCAAAAGCTAACACTTCCTGTTAGTTTCTGTAGGAAGGACGTTGCAGTGAAAATTATTTTCTCTTTGATATGGGCAAAAGAAAAAGAAAAATTAAGTTGACAAAAACTTTTTTTCTGCATCATGGAGTTCTTTGTCCACTTGGTGTCACTAGAGCTCAACTTTTAAACCCACTGCATAGATCACTGCGCCACAACATACAAATACTGTTCCTTCTAATTCCATTGCTGCTTCTACATTTATTTGTTATCATTTAAATGAATTTTATCTTTTAAACTATATATAGCAAATGCAGTTTTAAACTGTTTTAAGTGTTACATTTAAAACGGGTTAAAGAAAAGGGTTAGGGTCAAATCCAAGCCACTTACAATACATATTATTCCTTCTTTATCAATCAATCGATATCATTTTTTCCCAATCCCATTTAGTAGTTCTATGCAATAGTAATAATAAAATCTATTATTATTCAAGAGGAAATGTCTCATCCTTGTTGTGGCATAAACTACAGAGCTGTAGGTCTCTGCTGCAGAATCAACCGTCAGCACAAATCAGATAATCCATTCTCTTTAACTTTATCTCCTTAATAGAAGTAATTACTGCTCCTCCTCAGTCTGAGTTTAGGCTGAAACTGAGCCAAAAGCCACAGCTGCTTCTTTGAATCGACCCACAGTTTCTAAGTAATCGAATGACCCATAAAACCCCAAAGGTCGTTTTGTTTTCATCGCAGTTTCTAAGCGTCTTTTTCAATGTGTCCTCACGCTTCACTTTTATTAGCAACATTCTCTTTAAAGGTTCTGTTAAAAAGCCATAATGACACTTTTTGGTCTCTTTCGCTGATATGTTTGTCCATTAAAACTGTTATATACAGTAGCTTCAAAAAGTATTTGTGCTGCTGGAACTTTTTGTCACGTCACGAGCACAAACCTAAATAAACTGCATTGGCATTTTTAGTGAAAGAGCAACACAAAGTGGCGAAGAATGGTGAAGTGAAAAGAAAATTATACATCATTTACAATTTTTCTTGTAACTGAAAAGTGCAGTGTGAAAAAGCGTTCAGTCTCCACGAGTCAATACTTTATGGAACTGCTTTTCTCTGTAATTACAGCTGAAAGTCTTTTGGGGTTGGTTTCTCTGCACATCTACAGACTGACGTTCATTCTTCTGTGCAAAACACACAAGCTCAGGCACATTTGAGCGTTTGTGAGCAGCAGCTTTCAGATCTTACCACAGATTCTTGGTTGGATTTAGGTCTAGAGCACTTCTCTGAGCAGCTTCCCGCCCACTCTGAGCAGCTTCCCGCCCACTCTGAGCAGCTCCCCGCCCACTGAGCAGCTCCCCGCCCACTCTGAGCAGCTTCCCGCCCACTCTGAGCAGCTCCCCGCCCACTCTGAGCAGCTCCCCGCCCACTCTGAGCAGCTCCCCGTCCACTCTGAGCAGCTCCCCGCCCACTCTGAGCAGCTTCCCGCCCACTCTGAGCAGCCCACTCTGCGCAGCTCCCCGCCCACTCTGAGCAGCTCCCCGCCCACTCTGAGCAGCTCCCCGCCCACTCTGAGCCCCTTCCCGCCCACTCTGAGCAGCTCCCCGCCCACTCTGAGCAGCTCCCCGCCCACTCTGAGCCCCTTCCCGCCCACTCTGAGCCCCTTCCCGCCCACTCTGAGCAGCTCCCCGCCCACTCTGAGCAGCTCCCCGCCCACTCTGAGCAGCTCCCCGCCCACTCTGAGCCCCTTCCCGCCCACTCTGAGCAGCTCTGAGCAGCTCCCCGCCCACTCTGAGCCCCTTCCCGCCCACTCTGAGCCCCTTCCCGCCCACTCTGAGCAGCTCCCCGTCCACTCTGAGCAGCTCCCCGTCCACTCTGAGCCCCTTCCCGCCCACTCTGAGCCCCTTCCCGCCCACTCTGAGCCCCTTCCCGCCCACTCTGAGCAGCTCCCCGTCCACTCTGAGCAGCTCCCCGCCCACTCTGAGCAGCTCCCCGCCCACTCTGAGCAGCTCCCCGTCCACTCTGAGCAGCTCCCCGTCCACTCTGAGCAGCTCCCCGCCCACTCTGAGCAGCTCCCCGCCCACTCTGAGCAGCTCCCCGCCCACACTGAGCAACTCCCCGCCCACTCTGAGCAGCTCCCCGCCCACTCTGAGCAGCTCCCCGCCCACTCTGAGCAGCTCCCCGCCCACTCTGAGCCCCTTCCCGCCCACTCTGAGCAGCTCCCCGCCCACTCTGAGCAGCTCCCCGCCCACTCTGAGCAGCTCCCCGCCCACTCTGAGCCCCTTCCCGCCCACTCTGAGCAGCTCTGAGCAGCTCCCCGCCCACTCTGAGCCCCTTCCCGCCCACTCTGAGCCCCTTCCCGCCCACTCTGAGCCCCTTCCCGCCCACTCTGAGCAGCTCCCCGTCCACTCTGAGCAGCTCCCCGTCCACTCTGAGCAGCTCCCCGCCCACTCTGAGCAGCTCCCCGTCCACTCTGAGCAGCTCCCCGCCCACTCTGAGCCCCTTCCCGCCCACTCTGAGCCCCTTCCCGCCCACTCTGAGCCCCTTCCCGCCCACTCTGAGCAGCTCCCCGTCCACTCTGAGCAGCTCCCCGCCCACTCTGAGCAGCTCCCCGCCCACTCTGAGCAGCTCCCCGTCCACTCTGAGCAGCTCCCCGTCCACTCTGAGCAGCTCCCCGTCCACTCTGAGCAGCTCCCCGTCCACTCTGAGCAGCTCCCCGTCCACTCTGAGCAGCTCCCCGCCAACTCTGAGCAGCTCCCCGTCCACTCTGAGCAGCTCCCCGCCCACTCTGAGCAGCTCCCCGTCCACTCTGAGCCCCTTCCCGCCCACTCTGAGCCCCTTCCCGCCCACTCTGAGCCCCTTCCCGCCCACTCTGAGCCCCTTCCCGCCCACTCTGAGCAGCTCCCCGTCCACTCTGAGCAGCTCCCCGCCCACTCTGAGCAGCTCCCCGTCCACTCTGAGCAGCTCCCCGTCCACTCTGAGCAGCTCCCCGTCCACTCTGAGCAGCTCCCCGTCCACTCTGAGCAGCTCCCCGTCCACTCTGAGCAGCTCCCCGCCAACTCTGAGCAGCTCCCCGTCCACTCTGAGCCCCTTCCCGCCCACTCTGAGCCCCTTCCCGCCCACTCTGAGCAGCTCCCCGTCCACTCTGAGCAGCTCCCCGTCCACTCTGAGCAGCTCCCCGCCCACTCTGAGCAGCTCCCCGTCCACTCTGAGCAGCTCCCCGCCCACTCTGAGCCCCTTCCCGCCCACTCTGAGCCCCTTCCCGCCCACTCTGAGCAGCTCCCTGCCCACTCTGAGCAGCTCCCCGCCCACTCTGAGCAGCTCCCCGCCCACTCTGAGCAGCTCCCCGCCCACTCTGAGCAGCTCCCCGTCCACTCTGAGCAGCTCCCCGTCCACTCTGAGCAGCTCCCCGCCCACTCTGAGCAGCTCCCCGCCCACACTGAGCAGCTCCCCGCCCACTCTGAGCAGCTCCCCGCCCACTCTGAGCAGCTCCCCGCCCACTCTGAGCAGCTCCCCGCCCACTCTGAGCAGCTCCCCGCCCACTCTGAGCAGCTCCCCGCCCACTCTGAGCCCCTCCCCGCCCACTCTGAGCAGCTCCCCGCCCACTCTGAGCAGCTCCCCGCCCACTCTGAGCCCCTTCCCGTCCACTCTGAGCAGCTCCCCGCCCACTCTGAGCAGCTCCCCGCCCACTCTGAGCAGCTCCCCGTCCACTCTGAGCCCCTTCCCGCCCACTCTGAGCCCCTTCCCGCCCACTCTGAGCCCCTTCCCGCCCACTCTGAGCCCCTTCCCGCCCACTCTGAGCAGCTCCCCGCCCACACATGACGCTGCGCCTCTTTTCTATTGAATCATTAGGTCAACATTCAATCCTTCAGTCATCATCAGGCGACTTCTGACAGTAATTGGTCGCACTCAGGGAAAAGGGACTGAACACTTCTGCCAAAAATAAATCTTGAAATCATATATAATTTTCTTTCACTTTTGTGCCACTTTGTGTTGCTCTTTCATGCCAAAAATGCCTGTGCAATTTATTTAAGTTTGTGGTCGTGAGGTGACAAAATGTGAACAAGTTCCAGGGAGAACGGACACGTTTGCAAAGCCACTGATGACGGTTTCTCCAACATTCAGCCCCTCCCTCTGAGCACTGGGCACTTTGACACGGTGCTATTCAAAACACCAAAAACTATCAGATTCATTTTCAGGATTATTCTGCCAATAGGCTTCAATCGACATGAGAGTGGGGAAGGACATGTGGCAAACTGTCGGATCGAAGATTTACAGAATTTTCCGGACTATAAGTAAGTCGCACCAGCCAAAAAATGCATAATAGAGAAGAAAAAACATATTTAAGTCGCAAAATGCGGTTGCAAGTGTGAAAATAACAAATAATATCGTATATAAGTCGCTCTGGAGTGTAAGTTTAAGTATATAAGACCTTAGTTATTTTATTACTTGGTTTACGTATCCGCCGCACTTAGATTATTGATTTCTGCAATATAAATAAAATTGATTATTATCATGTTTTTTTTTTAATAAAGTACCGCCGTCAATGCAAAATAGCATTAAATGAAATATAAAAAGCGGTTCAATATATTTCATTTAAAAATCCGTAAACCAAGTAATAAAATAACTGGATAAATATAAGTATAAATCGCACCCCGGCCAAAACTATGAAAAAGATGTGATTTGTAGTCCGGAAACTAGGGAATGTTCAAGCTGAAATGTCAATGGAATCCCACTTCCTGTGAGAGCATCTACAGATACAGTAAATGATTATTACGGTTGTAAAGAAAAAATGGGAAATAAATAGAAAAATGACAGGAAGTAGCGTCACATCCTAAAAACAAATACACACAATTCCATCCTAAATGCTGGAGTAAATCACATTCATTTTTCAACAGTTTAAAATTTGATTAATCTCAAAAAATACACTTGCTTTCATTTATTGTCATTCATCAGTTGAAATGTCTTTTATGTAAATTTGGTGCGTGCTGAATGTGAACGAAACAGACACAATTATAACACTGATTGTTTCATTTGATTAACATTTTACTTCCATAGTTCTGACCCTTTGCTCTGATTGCTCAAGCTCTCTTATTTGAACACGACAAAAGGAATTACGCTGAGAAGAGTTCTGCTCCGAATAAGAATAAGAATGATCCGGCTGATTCATTCCTCTGGGACGTGAGGTTCAAACTAACAAAGCTACTGGGAAAAGCACAGATTTTTCTATTTACTCTTTTCAGTCCACATTTCTTACACTTTGTCACGCTGACTTATTTCTTTTGCTCATGTTTGGAGTCGTGGGAAGCAGCACTGTTTACTTTTCCCTTTTCATTCTGTTAAAAAAAGTGGATTTAATGTATTTGACTATGTATTTATGCAAAACAAATCTGTGTCATCTTTAAACCCTCACATTTACATATTATCTTTGTGTTGGTAACCCGGAAGTGCTCCTCTGTGTTTTTAGAGTCAATCCATCAGCAGATTTGTGATTACAGCAGCAACTTCAATGGTTTCAGCGACACTTTACAGGTTCTTTTTGACAGCAGCTTCTACACTTATTATTTTAGTTAGTAGTAGTATTATTATTATAGTTTAGTTGCGGGGATCTGCTGAAAAAGGGAGGAGTTCATGTGTTTTTAATTCAGTAAAATAGATTTAGCTTTTGAAAACACTGCTAGACAAAGTGTAAATTATAAGTCTTCAATATTTCTTCTCTTCCAATGGCACGCTTTGCAAATGAACTGTTCTAATTATTTTAATGTATTATGGTAAAGGAGATGTTTTGTGCTTCGAATTGACCTATAATCTAAGTAGATCATCAATGTCTGAAACTGTGGCTGAAATCCAGAAAGAGAGAAATTGATTTTGTTGTTATTGTCTACTCACTTTTGCTCAATTATACATTTTATTTATTTATCTAATTGTTTTAAAAGTCTCCTTGAACACTTGCAATGCCTCTGGTTCGTCCAATGTAACTGCCATGTCCATATCAAATATATAAAGAAATACATTTTACCTTTTGTTCATTGTAAAACACAATATTTATCCAAACCAGCATTAAAATATGTGTTTTCCTGTTCAAAACCACATACCTGAAAAGCGTTATAGTGACATTTCACTGTAGCAAGCAGCCGATTGTCATTTACATGTTTTTATTTTTGAAAAGTGGCTACGTGACATTTAAAAACCCAACATTTACCACTCAGACTTTGAGTAAACAGGAAATACTGAGGTAGACTTATGTGTCCAGAAGTAGTTTGAAAAGCATAGCGCATAAATAATCCCTTGAATTCTATAGTTTATGAAGGCCTGGTTTCATTATTTATTGTGACATGAACATTGTGTATAATCTTATGTATCTTAACATCCAGCCGCAGACATGTATATTATTCTTATCCATGCAGCAGGAGGCTGTATCCACTCCACTATAATCCACCATATTCTTGTCTTTTTTCCAATAACCTGTCAGTCGTCAGTCTTGGCTGGCCATTTTAGAGCCTGGATATTAAAAAAAATGCCAAAACCAATCATCAATTTTCACTCACCTCTCTTCAAACTCACAGAAGTATTTTCACAACTAACCAATCCTACGATAAAATGTGTTTCAAAAGTGATTTTCATAATGCTCTTCTTGAAATGCAGTCTTCATCCTGGTTAAGCCTTCAAAGGGAGATAGTCACTGGGGAAAAGAGATCCAACATGTCTTTTTTTAGTTTTCTAATTTAAGACAGACTTTTTTTTGCACTCTAAGCTAAGACATGTACCCTGCAAATCACTTAATATCATATTCAGCCACTAGGGGCAATGCAGAGTCGATAGGCCGTATATATGACGTGTTTGACCTACATTGCATAAAGTTGTGTCCTTGGGCATGATTAGCAATGATTAGCAATGATTAGCAATAAGAAATAGGAACATTAATAATTCATGTTTTAACTTTAAACAAGACTTCAACTAGATATAATAAAAAAAACAAGCTGTAAAAAAAGGAGAATAACAAATAAAATATACAGGCCTACTATGCCACCAACTGTTTTATGACTCTTTTTATTTATTTTTTATTTGATTTCCGAAGTTGTTTATTCCCTTCCAAGCAAAAAATCTTGTTGAAAACACATCAACATTTGAATAACGGAACCAATAATGAGAGCCTGTTCGTCATTCACATCACATACATTTATTGATGTCAAAAGATAAGTACATTCATTTCCATGGTGACCAAGTTTACAGCTGGAGTGTGCTTTTCCGCAATGCTGATGCTGCACTATATAGTACTAGTGTAGTTAAGAAAGAACAGAGCAAATTCACATACAAATTTGACATTACAAACCTGAACGTCGTCCTAACACGGTAAAAGCTAAAGTGCAGCCATTTCCAATCTACATTACAATATATACAGGAAACAAAAGAAACAATTTTCAAAACTTACATGAACAAATTTCGATGTCACAACAGAAGTGGCGACGACAAACTGACCTGTCAAAACACCTGTCAAAACACCTGTCAATACAGCAGAATACTATGGGAAAGTGGAGAGTATTTCAGTAATCACTTAAAGATGCTCTGTGTAACGTTTCTGGCCTATCTCCATGGCGATGTTGTTGTTTTGTCTGGTTTGTTCCACAGTGAGGCATTAAACGTATCTATCGCTATGGAGACGAGCAGGTAATACAACTTTACGTGGAATTACGTACAGACAAAACACAAAGTTCTTCTAATTTGCACACTTCTCTCAGCTCAGATCACCTTCTGCCTCATTTCTAAAAGTTTAGTTTTTGGACCATTTCTGGCTCGTTCCTTTGTCAAGTTTTCTTAAGTTTGCTCACGGACGCAGCATTTTACATTCACAATAAGAATGCATGTTTTCAAGTTTATTTGTTATTTCCATGGAGATAAGCGGACGACACCCCACCAGAAAAGTAACACAGTACACCTTTAAAGCAAAATCAAATATAGTATAATACTGTGATTCAATACAGTAAAAATACATGTGTTGCACGCCATTAGAGAGGTTGGAAATTGCAGTTTCTGGTGGTTTGCATGGAAGCGATGTAAGTAGACCACAGTACAAGCAGTTATAAAATATTTCACAGTAGACAATCCAAATTCACTACAGTTATTGCCCTACTGGTCAACAACAACTCTAGGTGCAAGTACTGTAGCCAATATTGATATGGTGCACAATATAATTCGATTGCATATAGGCCTGATGGTGTAATTGTGCATATGCTTGTAGCCTATAGTTTATATTCCTGGATTTTTGGGGACAAAATTACACAAAAAGTCAAAAAAGCGAAAGCAAAAAATGCCAGAAAAGCATTTTTTGATGTGCTATTGTGCTATTTTGTGCTCATTTTAGGTATACAAATCATCATTACTGAAACAGAACAACTTTCCCATGTTGTAATTTCTGGACTTCCACAGAGAACTTATTCACCTTATTCTGCCCCGTCTACTTTTGCCTCTTTTTGGCACTTCCGTTGTGCAGGCACTGGTCGAGTTTATATGCTATAAAGTAGATTGATTTGTGTAAAATGTCCAATGTTCACGTGATCAACAAGTCAACAATGCGCCGGTTGCCTGGGCGGCTCAAAAAATATTTTTTTGTCTGTGTCGACCTCTGGAGGTCTTATGTCAACTGTGACAACCGGAAATAAGATTAGGTCGGTTGGCGGCGCTCAGACGGGCTTCCGGAATAAGGTAATACTAGACCGCCTGCTGACTATAATATACTAACAACTCTGCAGTGAATTTGCCTATGTTTGAATTTTACAAAACTGTTTCAGCATATCTCAAGTCTTTTATTTTTTCATTATAAATAAATAAAGCTCTAAATAAGTATAATTTGGTCATGTGTGAATCTGTGGATAAAGAAATAACGTTGTGTAATCTCAAGCAGTTAAAACCCGCCTCCATAGAGTTATAAAGCCAGTTCATTCCCAAATGGAATGTCCACCCTGCATTTTTTTTTCTAAATTAAATAAAAACTGTTTAAAGGGACTTGTTGGGTATGTTGTGCTTGCAGACACTTGCTGGACAAATTTGGATGACATTTACAGTTCAGGAGTAGTTACAGAAGTGGAAAGGGAGTTGAGATAGTTCTACAAAGTCTCCAGGAGCCAATCAAACAGGCCAAACACTCGGCCCTCCTCTTCCTCTCTCTCACTCTTCTCACAGAACTGCAACACGGCTCGAAACAGGTCGCCCACCCGCCACGCCTTCTGGGTCATCACCAGGACCACTCTCTGGAACTGGAAGACAAGGCAAATAACGCTGAACCGTTTCTGGCCATGGTCCTGTTTGGATCGTATGAGCTGTCATCGTTCTACTCTTGTCATTCAGCAAATCATGGCTGGTCCAGAGCCAGGAGTGAGTCTGGAGTGAGTCTGGAGCGAGCCAGGAGTGAGTCTGGAGCAAGCCAGGAGTGAGTCTGGAGTGAGGTAAAAGCGAGTCAGGAGCGAGTCTGGAGTGAGGGAAAAGCGAGTCAGGAGCGAGTCTGGAGTGAGGTAAAAGCGAGTCAGGAGCGAGTCTGGAGTGAGGTAAAAGCGAGTCAGGAGCGAGTCTGGAGTGAGGTAAAAGCGAGTCAGGAGCGAGTCTGGAGTGAGGTAAAAGCGAGTCAGGAGCGAGTCTGGAGTGAGGTAAAAGCGAGTCAGGAGCGAGTCTGGAGTGAATCTGGAGTGTGTTGGAAGCAAGTGGGGAGCAAATGGGGAGCAAATAGGAAACAGGTCGAGAGTAAGTCAGGCACGAGTAGTGAGTCAGGAATGAGTCTGGAGCGAGTCGGGAGCAAGTGACGAGATAATTGTGAGTCGCCATTGGTTTGAAATGTTTTTATTATATTCTAGGCCAGAGTTATCGTCAAAAAGCTTTTATCACTGAAACAACTGAACTAAATTGAAAGCACAATAAAAACATTTCAGAACATAATATAAGACGGAATTCAAGTCCAGGTCTAATAAAGTTCACTAGGTCCTAAGAAGGTCAAACTGTAACTATGACATCAGCAAAGATGAATGGGTCTAAGCAGAATTAAAACGGGTCAAACCAGGATGAGATGAGAACTACAGGTCCAACCCGATAATCCTAGTACTACATTCGATTTTGTACCTTGGCCTCCCTCCTCTCGATGGACCTCCTGAAGTAAAGCGCAGACAGGCCCAGCTCAGAGGCAGCGATCCACTGCAGAGCCATGTGCAGCTCCCAGTCCCTGCAGTCGGAGTCCAGCAGGTCACAGTTCAACACCTGCAGCTCCCTGGCTTTAGTGCTGCCCCCTGCTGGCTTCACCAGACTGACCTCTGCAAGGACAAGCACACGGGAGTCTGGAAAGGGCTTGATTAAATTTGAAAAATTAAAACATCACATTTGAGTGATTTTATACGAAATAGTGGACGTTTACTGGCTCTGATATTAATTTTTTAATGCATTAGTTTTCAGAACCATGATATCTATTTCATTAAGTAGATTACATTATGCACTTGCTCTGGCTTTTCATTTACCATGTGAGGAATAGATTATACTACTTCAATGCTCAGTATACTTTCCAAATGGTAAAAGTTTACTTCCATAATTTGTGACTCGTTAGTACTCGAGCTAACCTCTCAGTAAGGTAATGTATTAATATCCAACTTCATTATTAAAAAGAAACAGAACATAACGTCCTTGACGCTTCACATAATAAAGCCACTATGAGTGTTGGAGGAGGAGCTGAATAATTAAGTGGGTTAATAAGGCTGAACAGACACTAGAATCCAGCATGCACTTACCAGGGACGGTCCCCCTCATCACCGCAGTGCGGCTCCTCTCCGTTTCCTCACTGCACAAGCACAGAAACACCACATTAGAGCTCCATAATGACAAAATGTGCAATTAACTTAACTCCTGCAGCTCACTGCCCTCCCACTATGACTTAACTACACTTCAACTGCCTGCTGCTTTCAGACGGTCAACATAAGAAACGCAAAATGCCAGGGGAAGGCTTCCTGTCAAGTTATTATAAACACTGGATTGACATTTGTATTTAGAAAGAGTCGTATTCATACCTGATCACTGTGCTTTGAGTGGGCACATCGGAAAATGCATCTAAGTCTGTCAGGCCCAGACTGGAGGCGCTGCTCGTCCCGTTCCTGAAATAGAGGGGTCACATCATTTAGATAAAGTCATGACTGTTTTTGAAGGTCACAGTTCATAATAAGCTGGTGTGGTGGTAGAATGTGAGCAGAAGCCTGTGGCGGAGGAGCAGGTGAGAGACATCCAGCAGCATGAGGGGCCCCGGGTCCATGGGAAGGGGATGAGGCGGTCTGGAACTGGAGGTGTCTAATAATGTCTATATCAGCTGATATCACTGAACATCCACTTACATACTATCACAAGGAACACTCACAGAGCACTAATGTACAACAGCATGTTATTAAAGGTGCATATGTGGGATGAAAGGTTCTCAGAGAAGAGAAACCTGTTATTTGTGTTATCTACCTTTTAACTACCACTCAGTGAGGGTCCATTATAATTTGCAGGCTGAGCTTTGGTCATGCAGCTCTCTGCCCAATACAAATTGCTTGCCATTTAAAAAAGACAGTGAAGTGCATAACACATTTGATTATCCCAAGCAATTCTATACCTTAAACCATATATGTAACAAACTGTGTGTGTTATGCATCAGGATCAGTTTGCTAATCTAAGCAAATGTGGCTTTTGAGTAGTTAAAACACACATTTCAGTTGTGCCATCTTACTTGTGTGGTACAACTAGGGTTGCCAACTATCTCAACCCCAAATGAGGGACACTTTTTTTCCAGGTGCGCTCGCCAAGAGCTGACCAATAAAATTACAGAAATTACAAGGTTTCATTAGCCATACCATAAACCTACTAATTTCAGTGTAATTTTGGCAAACCACTACTGTACTTGCTTGGATGTATTGTTCATGGTATAGTGAAGACGATTATTAATTATTATTAAGTTTCTCTCAAATGTCATGTTAGCATTAGACTATAACCATATGCTGCAGACACTGAACTGAACTGACGCTTTACCTTCTGTTTCCCTTTATGGATTTGAATAATACTTGATCTTGAGCTGGCGGTGTCAGGCCAGGTATTTTAATTCAATCTGACCTCGGATCAGCGTGCAGCAGCCCGAGTTCGGCTGCTGCGCGCTGATTGGCTGAGACGCGCGTCTGTCACGGTAATTCCAGGAAGTGGAGCTTCGAGAGGCGCGTGGTAGATGTGTGCGTAGCGCGTTTGCAGTAGCCAATTATTGGCCGGCGAGGCTGTGATTGGAACACGGGACTGGAGCTGTCCCGGACGGGACAAATCAAAACCACCCATAATTCGGGACGTCCCGGGCAATCCGGGACGGTTGGCAACCCTAGAACTGGTCCATCAGTCTTCCCCAGGACATGTGTGGCTATAGTTCCACACCATGTGTATGCATAATGTGCACATTTGTGAAGTGACATTTAGTCTTACATAACACTGTTTTGTAATTAGTGCCATGGTTCACCTGGTGAGTCATGTTCACGTGTGTCACAACAGAACATCATGTGACTACACTATTGCATTAAGGTCACACTTTATGAAACAGGCTATGTGTTTGTTGAACTATACTATACTATACTATACTATACTATACTATACTATACTATACTATACATATTGAAATAGTTTCCATTGACCAAAGGATAACTTTTCACACAATGCACCTTTAAGAGCACCAGACAGTCCTCCTTTGGCCTATCACCACCATACAGCTGTATGGCCAGGCTCACTGATGAAGCAGAAGATGGTGTAGCAAATGTTTAGAGGCAGAGCCTTTGATGTTCTTATGTGGGAGCTTTGCGAAATGGGCTCCTAAAGCGGCCCTATACAGATGCATGTGAGGGTTAGGGCTGCTCTAATCCTGTATGCAGGCTATGAGAGGGGAGGAGAGGGAGCTCTCTGTACACAGCACCATGAAAACAGCAGCAGCGGGGGGTAAATTGGCAGTGGCGCGGGGGCCATGACAGAGCAGTGCTTACAGACCCCTCACTCAGCTGGATAAAACTACTGCTGTCCTCAGGTGGGTCATCCTCCGGGCTCATGTGAGACCAGCTGCCCATGCTCTCTTCACTGCTAGCACTCAGAGAACGCTTGTCCCGCTTCACCACAGCCGCTCTGTCCCTCTCACTGCTGGGAGAGCACACCACACACCACACAACGGCGGTCAAAGGCTGGCAAAAAATCATATCATGTGCTCCAAGTGTGTCTTGTGTCTGTGACTTGACATTTGACTACATGCTAATCTCCAGGTTGTCTGCAAAAATATTTCGTTCACACCACAATTTCACCAATTAATCTGTAAATTACTGACATTGAGTCATATTGGATTGGAAGCATGGGTCAACAGCAATAGTCCAGCAAGGACTAAGGCAAGGTAAACAGATCGTGCAATGATTATGAACAATTATAACATGAATTATAAAAGGAATGTACTTTTGGCCTTAAAGTACAAATGACTAGCACGTGTGGTAAATATTTATCACCATTTTATGTCAGTCAAACAGTTTGTAAAGACAATTTAAAAGTAGTAGTCAAACCTGTGATATGCACTTTAAGTAGCGTAGAGCAATCTTTTATAAAACTCAAACTTTAGCATTTCAAGGTTGAAGGTTGTGGTTGGTTATATTAGAAAATGCCATATCAACACCTCTAATGCATCTACTAAGAGTGTATGCCATAGTTTAGTGAGGAGAGTGATTAAATGAAGTCCTCATCAGATGAGTGAGCGCTGCATGTCCACTGAGACATCAGCCTATGGACCCAACTGTTCAGGGCCAGTGCTCACACATGGGACCAGCAGAGGCACACAACACGAGGCCTGTGTGAAGTAAGAGGTGGAGGGGGAACCAGCCCAACTCATGTAAACATACATGCAAAAAAAATCTTACCCAAGGGACAATCTGCCAGATTGAGAATGACTTTTGGATGGAAGTTGAAGCTTTTTATTAAAACAAACAAACAAACAAGTGTCCAGTACATTAATTAACCAGTTGAAATGTGTTTAGCACTGTAGAGCTAATATATCTTTCCATTCAAAACTATACTGCTTTTCCTACTGTTTTAGAGGCTTGCAAAATTTGAATATTGAGTATAAAGTCTATAAAAAGTATTTTAAAAACTTGTTATGTAATCTTCCAATGATTTTTTGATTTTTTCCAATGATTTTGGGATTTTGAACACATCTCAGATGTATTCCGTATCATTGTCTGAATAGAATATGATAGAATTAATATTCACTTTTACCACCCACCCCTAACTACAAGTAAAACCATTCCTTTCATATTGCCATAAGAACTTACAAATTACTGCTAATTATTGAAATTTGGACTATAGGCCGCTACTTTTTTCACACACTTGAACCCTGCGGCCTATGCAACAATACAAATAATTTATAGATTTTTACGGGCTTAACACCCTCTAGGGGCGCTCTAGCAGGAAGTGATCTCTCTTGCTCAGACGTGGAAGACAGACACAGGTAAATCAGCTCATCCAGAGAAATAAAGGGCAAAGAGGGCAATAGGTATGCACGGAGAAATTAGTGTAATGAACTGAGTTTAGGGACGCCTAAATGCAAAGATACACAAGGAACAGCATTTTATAACCTGCCCCGCAATGAAATGAGTTTCTTGTCGTGCCCCAAGCCGCAGGACCCTATCTCTACCGTGAACCATCTTTCTGTGTAAATTTAGTTCAATAGTTAGAATTTTATGGTACTTTTCATGTATATATCATGTATGAAAGGGGCTTTATTCTTTATTGTGTATATGCGATCTCAGAACCTTCTCACTGTGAGGTCAGAGCTCAACCACTGTGCCACCAAGTTGTCAGCCAAGCAACTATAAATGCAAGAAAAAAATATTTTGTCTTTGCTTGACTTTTTTCCATTTTATGCAGCTTCATTAGTTTACAGCAGATGCAGTAGTGCTTTTTTAATCTAGCTTCCAGTGGACACTGCGCTCGGAGGCCGTTCACGCTCAGTTATCCAGCGCTGTGGAGTTTGCCGCTTGATGAGTCTGGTGAAATCATTTTGTGATCATCAGCCATTCTTCTGCTGCCTTCTCCAGCGTCTGACGGCTAAGCTAATGGGACAGTGGCCTGGAGCTGCAGTGACCAGCCTGAAATAGTCATTGTCTTTTTATAGCCTCATAAAAGTATGTTATAAAGAGTGGTTTAGTGGCTTAATGTTCATTTTTTGTATACTTTATATACTGTATACTGCTGTCTTTATGGGTATGGCAGTATTCAAAATTGTCCTAAAAATGTTGAGTGGGCAACAGAACTTTTTAGTTTACTTTTCCCTGTCGCAAACGTATAAACAAGCTTTTACTGTACTAGTGGAACAAACTATGATTCACATTTAATTCACAATATTGCAGTCCTGCCCCACCAGTTGGGAAAATATTGCAAGTTGTAACACCTACTGTTTTAATTAAATTGAATGCGTGCAAATTTGCATAAACTCAAATTCAATAACATAATTTACAACTGTAAAACTCCAGATTGATTTAACAGCTTATTTGATAAAATATCTAGGAATTACTCAAACTCTAAGCATTTTGTTAGACCTAGCTTATTATAGTGTTATTAGATAGTTATTGTTTTCCTTTTCGCTGCCAATGATTTATCTCGAAAAACAAACACTTTGCATGACCTTGTTCTTCCAATACCCATCGGATTCAGCTCGGAGTGAGACGGAGGTTTAGAGTGATCAAGGCGAGGTGAACAGCCCCTCAGCTGGTGAAAGATGAAGCCACTAAAAGCTTTCTGCAAACACTGTACATCACCCAGGGAGTCACAACCCCAGCCAATAATTTGTCAAACCACACTCCTCCTAAAATAGATGACTTTTTCTTTTTGTGCTCCTTTAAACTGACAGAGAAGAGAGCACATTTCAAATTAACTATTCTATTTGTAAAGCAGAAGTGGATCCATCTTTCAAATACCGGCTGTTAATGTATACAAAAATATTCAGATCAATTTCATGGCCTAATCTCTCATTTTAACCATGACAATGACCTTTGTGCTAAAAATACATTTCAAAGTGCTATAGACAGAAGTGACAGATGTGCTACCTGTTGCTGTTCACTTTCTCCGTCCGTTTGAGAGCAGTGGATTCCGGTGGGGGTTCTTTGGGTCCGGCCCCTGTGCGCTCGGGCTGGGGTAAGCTCTCCTCCACTTTCTGATCTCCCTCTATGTGAATCAAGGGCACATCTCTGGGGCCCCTGACTCGAGGCACACCGCTGTCTTTTGAACCTAATCCGTTTCCAGCTGGCTCCTGGCTGGATTTGCTGTGACTACAACTAAGATGTGACTGCTTGAACCCCCTCCTCCTCTCCCCCACAGGCCTGTGAGGCTGTGGAGTGGCCCCGTTAGTGTCCTGCTGCCCTCCTAGTGCACTTTTACCGATATCTACAATGTCAGCTGCCAGGCGATTTGCAAACTGTTGTACATGGGGTTCTGCCGGAGCCTCCAGGTCTATACTGTCCTCAGGGTCCGCAATGATCTTGTTCTTTCTCATTAGGGACTCGATGGAGCTGGACCAGGTCTCATGAATCAGCATATCCGTGATCTGGTCTGTTTTTCCCCTTTGATAGAGGCAGGAGTCCGACTTACACAGCCCCGAGGCAGACACAGAGTTGCTGGGGTAGATGTTTAAAGTGTCCCCGTACACATTTCGGGCAAATCCGTCAAAAGAGTTAGCTTTGATGGGAGAGTTGACAGTGAGACGTGAGTCTGAGGAGCGCCTGTCAGGCACTGAAGACTGTCTGATACAGAAAGGTGTACGGGGAGATGGAGGGAAAAGGCTGTTACTCCATTCTTTTGTTTTTGCGATGCTATAATCTTTGTTCTCCTTGTCCATGTCACATAGCATAAACCTGTAAAACTCTTCAGAGATGCTCTCAGTGCTGGACTGTTTGGACAGGCAAGATGGGGCCCTGACGTTAAGATGACCATTTTTCTTTGTAGAAGCTTGTTGCACTGCAGCTGCTAAAATACTGCTTGCATTTTTACCTGCGTAGTAGTCTAGCAAAAGGTCAAAGCCCCTGCCTTCAGTCTCCATTTGGTTTACCATGAACCGAGAGAATTCATCGGTAATGCTTTCACAGCTCGACTGTTTAGAGATTGAACTACCCCGGCTGAGGTTCTGACCTAATCGACTTCCAGGGCCCAGTTTGTTGGCCGTCCCAGAAGGGTCACTATCCTCTTCTGGGATACTCTCATAGCTCGACGCCTTCCCCCGACTCCACCTCTCACACTGCAGTCTACTGCGTGGCTGCCCTGCTTTGGAAGTGTCCACTACATTGAGTTCTGGACAGTTCATGATGCGTGCGGTAACCTCTGAAGCGAACAAAGCAAAAGGGTCTTGGGATTCATCCGGATGAACCGTCTCATCCACCACCCGGTTAACCAGCCGCTCCATTAGCTCCGGCTGCTCCTCTGTTTTTCTCTTGATCTCACTCAGACGTGGAGCTCGGTGTTTCTTGGAGGCAGCATTACTTCCTGGACTGTCTTTCCTCCAGAGTACTGTGCGACAAGCCGGGATCAGATAGGCCTCAGTTCCATCTGTTGCGGCCCCTTTCAGAGCACAAAACCATGGCTGCTTCCCAGTAGAATTCTCTAAACATATTGCGGCCAATTCTGTGGCCATAGACACCACGGTTGAAGCCAGATCCTCGGCATAACACGTAATGGGTGTCTTGGAGTCTGTGTCCATTTTGAGCGAGGCCAGAGAGCTGGACGAGTTGAGGGATGACTGGGGAGTTAGGAAGGACTGCCGGCTGTCACTGCTTGTGCCCAGTCGCCCCCTCCTCTCCGTGCAGTGAACCGGAATCTCACTCAAAGGATCCCTGGTGGGACCTTGCTGGCTAGAATGGTGCTCTGAGAATTCCTTGGCAGGCAATGACACACACTTGGACAAATTTTGTCTCAAAATTGCCTGCTCTCTCTGAGCTGAGTGGTTTGTGTGATGTCTATCTTCTGATAGATGCCTCTCTTTTGAAATTATAGTAACTTTGTTCACGCTGTGTTGTGTTCCCCTTCTTTCACCGTTAGCAGGTTGGTTACTATTTATTAAGCAGTGCAATTTTCCACATCTGTTGCTGGCGGTGTCAGGCACGTTATTTTCATCTGCTTGGGAGTCGGATGAGCTTTGATCACCCCGAGATACATGACTAATCTTTTTCTGTGTAATGCAAAGAATATCAAAAAGCAAGTTGTTAACACTCTCTTGCAAAAAGTGCTGGAAACTTGGCACTTCTTCACCACGTCCTTCTAATTCTTTTTTCTTCCTTGCTTTCTCAAGAGCATGCTTGAAAAGACTGTCTGCAACTTCATTGATCATATCGTCCACTTCTCTTTCATCAGTGCACAATTTTTTGGGACATGTGATTCCGTCAACGATCTTATAATGGGTTGTTTCCAGCAAATGGGCAACGCTTTTATAACCCTGAGGTTGGGTTAAAACTTCGGCGGCCTCTCTATGCAAGACCTCTGCGATATTGGCACGAAACGCTTCAACACTAGTACCCTCCGCTATGCTGCAGTGAAGCGTGAAGGCTGCCGAGGCTTCAGCTGCTGACATAAGACCCCGTGACGGTGCGTAGACGTCCATAGACTCATCAGATTCCACACCCTCTCTGGACTCCTCTGTCAGTTCAACCGCAGCAACAGCCCCTGCTACCTGAGCGATTCCGCACATTGCTGATGGTAAAGAATAGTCAACTTCCTCTTCAGGTTCTTGTAGATCTTCCTCATTATCATCCTCTGACTCCATTTTAAGCTTTTCTGTAATTTGAGGGCTCGAAATGGTTCCGATAACATTAGCAGCACAAGCTAACGCCACTTCTACATGTTTGGAAGCATGTGTACTGCAGTGGTGGACGATATGTTCCGGAGTTCCATTTTCCGAAGTTTCAGATTCTTCTATGTCGACCATATTGGAACTATTGCTCTCAGACCATTCGCCTGGCCCTTCTGAGCTATCCGGGCTCTGGACTATAACTATTTTGGGCAGTTCGAAAGAGCAGGCGCGCTGTTGGGATGGTACTCTTGAATGCGAATGAACAGGACTGGACCGGGAAACACTGACTGCTGCCTCTGAGACAAAGGAGGATTCATCTTGCGACAGACGAATGAAGGCATCTTGCAGTACCGACTCTGCCAAGTTTGTGGCGTAGTGACCTGCTGATTCTTTTGTCTGAAGGCTTGTCCGGTGTGCAACCTCCATCTTGGCCTCAGTAGTTGATGGATGTTGTGCCAATGGTCCCCTTTGACACCGTCTAGTGCCGTGCTTCTGTGCCCCTTCTGCCTCAGTCTCTGCCAGGTCACTGTTCTCAGACTCTGTGGACACAGAACAGACCTAATGAGAAATGTCCACTCTGATTACAGACACACTTCATCAGTCGCTGAGGCATCCAAGCCACAGCACCTTGACACTTGGCCTATACATTTCTAATGTGTCCTACAACTCACTATTTCTGGATTTCATGACATCACAACACCCTACTTGAATATTTCTTGCAAAACACCATATAAATGACACCAGGTTCTAATATATGCCTCAATCTATCTCAAGAAGGCCATGACATCAATGCCCATTAGTTGGCTTTTGCTCTCTAGCGCTGGGGCTCCCAAACTTTTCAGGCCGGGACCTTCACTTGATAATTTTAAGTTGTAAAACATTTAAAATCAAGTTTAATTATGTTTTATTTTAGTGGCTTTTTAAGAAATTTGTCTTAATTTGAGTAAAATGTGTTTTTAACTAAAAAACATTAAATTCAGTGTCATAATTATAAAATCAACATCTTCCCCGTCTGTTCTTGACCTCCAGCTCATGCCTCGCGACCCCCTGAGTAGTCCCAACCCCCAATTTTCGAACAACTGCTCTCGTGTACTATCGCTGAAGTGACTAATATTGTGAACGAGTGATTCCAAATATCTATTTTGCAGTGAAATAATATGATAGTAAAAGAGATTTACATCAGATACACTGTTTCCATGGCTTGTAATTGAGAAGCCTATTTTTAAAGGACAGATATTGCACATTATTTGTATTGTATTGCCTTATCAGGGTACATATAGGTTAGTATCTCATGTTTTAGAACTATAAACAAAATGAATATCTGAATCACTGCTGTTTTTGATGTCACACATCGAGAAAACGTCACAAATCAGGAAATTCAGAATTGAGTGTTTTTGATGGTCGGAGGGACGATGTCTTTCCAAATCAGGATTAATCAAATTAGCATGTATGAAGCTAAATGCAACTCCAGGTATGTTTTTGATGAGGGGACAATGTTAGAACATGGTTGAAAACTCAAATTTAGCATAATGTATGTCCTTTAATACTTCTATTTTAATAAAGGTTTGTCTTTGGTTTCCTATTTTGAGGCCACCACTATTAACTATATTTGATCTTTTTGTATTTTGTATTTTGCATATTGCAGTAGTGATTTATTTTGGTGTTAAAAAAACAACTTCATAACTTTTTATGCATCTGCCTTCTCTCCTCATTAGTCTCACACTATCACACACTCTTGAACAAACATGACCAAAATATCCCACCATTCCTGAAGCCATCATCCTCACTGTCGTCGCCCAGGTGTTCTGAGGCCGTTTGGAAGTCGTCTTCGATGGAGGAAATGGAGCGGTTGGTGTCGTCCTCGGCTCGCTGCACCGTCCGGCCCTGCTGCTGTAGCTGCTTCTCCCTGCCCCACTTCAGACCCATCAGGAACTTGTTGATCTCCAAAATGATGTTAGCTGGCTCCATACGGCTTTTCTGTCCACAACACTGGAGCAGACACACACCCGTGCTCTTCTGTTGCTGCTGGGCCTGAATAAAACACGAAAAGAGGACCATAAACACACCAGACGCATTCCTACACAAGATATAGTAGTTTAGGAGGCAGAATGGTGGTATTTCTTTCATTGTTTTGTTTCTCGACTACCGCAAGGATACGCATAGGGTACCTCTTCATACATGTTTTATTATTTGCAGAGGCTTCCAACAGCTAAAATTGATCTAGCGAGTGCTATATTCCCAGATGTGATCGATTGCTGACGCATTTTCAGGAAAATACTATTGTAAAAACAAATCATTACTGGTGTATCTTTTTTAAGATTAGTACATATAATTAAGATAAAAAATAATTTACAGTAATATTCTGCGAGGGTGCTTAGAGGTAAGATGATTATAGCTCCCCTGCCTCGAGCAAACCTGGTTTAATTCCCATGCAGGTAACTATCACTGAGGAGATGGCAGATTCGCGCCATGCACTGAAAAGGTATCCTAGTAACAGTACATTGTACGCTTTGTTGAAATGTTTTTATTCTTATATTCTTGAGTACCATCTATAAACTTTAACAGCATTTTTTTTTTTTAAGTTTGGGGACTTTTTTAGGCAAAAAACAAATTTCCTCTTTCTATTGTGCTAATGAGTGGTCAGTAGTGATGGGCGGATACATACCAAAAATATATATCTATACTGATCCAAGAAAAGAACAGATTCTTAAGTACTATTTATTATTATTATAGAATTTAACCTAAATATCTAAGAACTACCCAGAACGCAAATAGAACTCTTTAATTCTAAGAGAACAATTATAGTTGCATTAGTAGATGACTAATATCAAAAAAAGTTGATGTATCGTACTGTATATTTGGGTTTCCTCTGAGTAGTTTGCCATCAACTCTATAGATGCACAGGATGATGGATATAAAAGGGTGCATGGCTAATTTCTTTGTATGTGTCAAGGTTCATTGTCTAATCTTGTTCGCAGACTGACCTCCAGGCCGTCCAGCAGCAGGAGCTCATTGTCTTTGGGCGGCTGGGCTTTCATAACCTCCATCAGTCTGGGCAGATCTGGAGACACACTCGCCAACTTCTGCACAAAAGAGAGACATGCCAGTCACAATGAGACAGACCCATGTGCGGTTCAGTTCCAGCTCGGAACTGTGTGTCTTTGGGATACACACTTCACCTACGTTGCCTGTGAATGTGCACGAGTAATGATGGTGGTTGGAAGGTTGAAGGTGCACATTCACCAAGTTTGGACTGTCCCCTGGTCCCCTGATCACTGGGCCTAGGAGCGCTTTTGGAATGGTTCTTATAATGAGCGCATCTC
This sequence comes from Eucyclogobius newberryi, assembly GCF_026437365.1. NCBI lineage: Eukaryota > Metazoa > Chordata > Actinopteri > Gobiiformes > Gobiidae > Eucyclogobius > Eucyclogobius newberryi. The sequence goes on along the minus strand of NW_027315724.1, from coordinate 15,144,037 downwards.
CATATACATATACAATTAATAAAAGAATAATAAGGCTAATCTCAGCAAATCACAAAAAGACGCTTGGTAAATGTTTTTTTCCTTCAAGTTTTTCATTTTACAGACTCACAACAACTGGGGACACAACCTGAGAGCAAAATAAAGTAGCAATAATACAAGTAATGAGAAATAATAATAATGGAACAATAGGATTAAACATAAATAAAGTTATGGTGTACCAAGTCCAACATAAAAATACCATCTCGCCCAATTTTTTTCAAATTTGTCTGTTTTCAATTCAAGTCTGAAAGTCATATTTTCCATATGTCTAATGTCTGTCATACTGTCGGTCCAGTCCTTGATCCAAAGATATTCATTTATTGATTCTATGTTTGTTGCGCTGTGAGTTGTGGCTAAAGTTAGAAACTACTTCCTGTTTATTGTCAGCTTTTCCTAAACATATTTAATTCCGCTGCATCTGTACACCGCATTTCTCTTCATGTAATGCATTAGCTTTGGATAATGTTAGATGCATTATGTTATGCTAACGTGCACTAGCTTTGTTTTGCTATGTCGGCGGGTTCAACAGATTAAGTTACAACCACAGTTTTTTTTTGTCTGTTTCCTTTTGATGCATCAATGTTCTTTTGTTTTGTTTTTGATTGAGTTGTTTGTTGGGTGGGGGATATTTTTGTGATTGTATTGCTGCTAAGTTTGATATATTTTATTGTCATTAGTAAAAAGGTTCACTGGAAATACGATGCAACGCTTCGAAAGCTAGTACCACTCGAAGCCCACTTTGGATCCCTTAAACAGATTGGTACAGTTCACTTATGAAAACAGCGACCTCCAGAAATAAATATCGCTCAACCCTGGCCCTAAGTTAATGTTAGGACTAATTGCCTGTTGAGTGGTTCTTTTCTCAGACACAGATTCTGACATCCAAAACTCTAATTTGTCAAAAATGTCACGTATGCCTTTCATACCCTTAACCTATGATATATATAAAAAAAAAAAAAAAACACTCCGCACGCTTCTAAGAGAGACACATATAATTATAAAATCCATCTCCAGAGAGGTTACCAAATCATTAGCGATCGCCCACCAGTGGAACCATGCAGCAGCTACCAAAGAGCATCCAAATCTGCATAATACCTTAACAAATCAGGCCTCTAATTCTAGCTAATGATCCGGAATCCATGGCAACAGAGTTGTAGATGATAAAGGAATGATTTGACGGAGGGTCTGAAGAGCCGGAGGTGGGACGGAATAGGGAGCCTCTGTATTATAAAGATGAGAGAGGTTCTGCTCACCTTTATGTTTTGTTCTTCACAGCAGTTTGTCTTCTGTGAGTTCACGTTTACAAAGCAGATCTGAGGAGACAGGAGAAAGAAAAAGATTTGACTTTAAAAATCGAGGTCCTTCAGATGGTATGCAAGGGTGTCGATTTCATACACATGTTTTTTTGCCTCCTTTATGTTAGTATTTATTTAGAAGAGCTTATAGTATAGTCCAAATGTAGACTTGCTTTGCCCTCATTTAACAGAATCAGGACATTAGCACATAAAGCTCTAGACCCAAAAAGCCACAACACACTCTGAACTAAATGAGGATGAAAACTTCACTGCTTTTCTATTATTCTTGGTCATTGTCCCAACCTTTTCATGCTGGTGTTTTTTTTATTGTATTCATTATTTATGGTAGAGTTCCGGGGCTCCAGATACACCATATTTCACTTAATTGATAAGAAGTGTAAGAAATACTAATACTTTAATGTATATTATCTTGCCATTGTATTTTGGATGTTGCAGGCTGATGTAAAACTGTTATTTAAATGTGGTTGTTCCAACATCAATCATTTCTGTATCATGCCACATCGTAAAAGGTTTTCCCATTGTATATTGAATTATGCCACATTGCAGAACTGTTTGCTGTATTATTATGTGACTGGTTAAACACCTGGCAACAGTTTTTACTCATTCATGCTCTGAAAAAGGCCCCACACGCCCAAAACACACAGGCAAATCCTTTTTTCAATAACATATTTTTAATGTTGGCATTTTCTTTTGCAATTCAAATCACCATGCCTTTTGATATTTGCCTTTTCCAGTATCTGTCAGTACTCCTTCAAGACTTAAAAAGATACATATCAAAGAGGGCTTGTACTGGCTTGGTTTCTGCTTTGAAGTACTTTTTCATCAAACTCAACAAACTTCTCAAATAATTACAGCATGAACTTTCAAAATATGCTAACCCTTCACTCTTTTGCTCTTTATACTTTTGAATAAATATATACTGTGACATTTTCCTCTGTTACATTTGTTTGTGATGAAGAAAAACATCAATAACTCATTTTTTGCATAGAATTAGCCACTGCATCAGCTGATACAACTTAAAAGAACATTGTAGCTAATAAAGTCCAATCTATACAGTGAAAACTACACATATACAATATATAAAATATACAAATTAATGTTACAATTCCCTGGATCGCCTCGAGAAAATTAAAGGCAGTCAAAGGTTTATTGAAATGAGCTGACAAAATCGTGAATGATCACAGTAAACATCACGTGTGGCATTTTCCTTCAGGTTGAATACAAACCTCCCAGTGCTGACCTTTGCTGCCCTTTGCTGTCCTCTGCAGGCAGTTTTAGTGGTCTATTCAGATGCAGCGTGCTCCTGGCTTGTCTGCTTTTCTCATCACTATAGTGTCATTTGAATAGCGGCAAAATGTCAACGACATGCACGCAGTTTAGCGATGAGCCCATGATAGCATTTAGCGAAGCTGCGGTCTCATTACGGCTTTCAGAATATGGAACCGTGTTATCAACTCCTGTTCACACATCAGCCTGTGCCGAGTTTCATTTACGTTGATTACATCTGCAAGAACACAAAGCAACGATGAGGGACGGGACACTAGTGCATGTAGCTATAATATGTATGATTATATGGGGCGTCCAGCCAAGTGTTCTGACCAGGGACAAGTATCTGCTCATGGGAAGTTCAAATCAACGAATAATAATGCACTGGTATTATAAACAGGCAGTACACAGTGGTGTTCATAATGTAGTTACTTTGCTAGAATTGACTTACTACATTGTGGTATTTGATCACACAATTTAGGCTTTAAACTGCTCAGTATTAGTGCAGGAAAAAAGAAAACCCAGTGCGTGTTTCTCCTCTCTAATGGAAAATGATGATGCAACTCAATAATGATTCCTCTCTCAGCAGGGTACAACATATTATGATTGTTTTTGTATTATTAGTGTATTTATACAACTCACGACTGCGGCCTGACTATACCACTGTCATATGTTCTATGCACACGACCACCGAGCGGCACCGAAATACAGTTTCAAAGTATTATTTTCAACATTTTAAGACATTGATGTAAAATGACATTAAAAGTAACAACTCTGCTGACTTCTAACATTTTAATTCCTGCAAAAATGACTATGCAACACTACTGAATGTTAAGTGCATCGCCAATATAGAAAAATACAAATCAGAGTCAGTGTAGAACAGCGTGTCTATTTAAGAGAGAATGCACTTTTGGAGCATTTACGTCTAGAATGCAGGAGAACATGACTCAAACGTTCTATTTGAACCATTTTTGTTGATGAATTATGTTGTCCTTTTTCCATACAGAGCTATTGTTGAACCAAAGCCCTATTTCATCTGCACTGGCTTTCAGTTGTAGGGATTTTAGATATGACAAAATGACACTCTCACAGTGATAAACCAGGATGATGATTATGACCTCCAAAAGGTGAAACCAATTGGACCTCATCAGACGCAGCGGCGGAGGGGCTTCGTTTGGGAACATACTGTCCACGTTGTGTCTGTGGGGGTCACGCTCCACAGACTGCAGTGCTCAGAGGGACGAGGGACACAGTGGACATGACGCAGAGTCGCACCGCGGTCTGGAGTTAGAACGTCTGCTTTGGCATCACATGTTTTAGGATTTCAAAAAATGTATCTAATGAAAACAACACATGACTTTCTATCAGACAGTCCCTCATCGGGATTGGGTGTTTGGAAACCATCTACTGGCAGAAGAGGGAATTACCATGGAAAATAAATAAAAGCTAGCTTATTACTAAGATGCTGATACCAGTTTGCAGTTTTTATTGTGAGTCTGGTGATGATTTATGGATTTTAAAAGAGCGCAAGAGACGTCCAAATCTCGACCTATAATCTCATAAATTTCAAGTGTTTTTGAGAGGGATGAGCTCGTAAACAGGATAAATTAAAAAAGCATGAATGAAGCTAAATGCAACTCCAGGTATGTTTTTGATGATGGTGAAATAGTAAAACATGTTTAAAGCTTGAAAGGCTTTTCTTAAATAATTTGTTGAGAAAACTGTCAAAAATAGTTGACACAACTCATAGATGAGACGATATTGATCTTTATAAATTTCACATACCTCGTGGCCTCTATTCCTACAACCATTACTGATTCTACTACTTCTACTCACAATAATAATGCACACAAATAGAAAGCAATTGTTACAACTATAGCATGGAAGTTTAAATGTATAATCAATAGCAATTATTATATTCAATAGTAATAGGAATAGTAAAAAAAACGTTAAACGACATATTTTCCAAAACAAACTGCATTGATTTATAGCACAGGGCTTTCAGTTTGTAGTATTTATAGACACTACTGCCTTCAGTGCTTCAAAGTAAGCAGGTCTAATGTGTTAAAATCACATCAGGAAATGTTCAGTCCCAAATCACATACACTTGTATTGACAGAGAGCCCTCTGTCTGCATTTGCACTCAGGTTACATAATTCAATATAACCATAACAGTATGCACCACAAAGAGGCTCTGATGATAAAAACAAAGGATTAGTTCTGTGTTTGGCCTATCACGAGAACCAGCTGAAACTTTCCAGCTGCAACTTTGCAGAAAAACGTACATATTTAAGGTTATTGAGTTCAGCACATGGATTTTAACTGATTTAAAGCTTCAACCAATCACTATAAGAGTACAATATTTTATGTTATAACTCTAACCAGTAGCTCTTGCAGATGTGGGATCAAAGGTGCACTATGTAACTGTTTGTTTCCATGCTATATATCACAGAAACAAAGTTTTTAATAGCAGCAATCTGGACTATACAGACTCTAAAACACATACAAAAGCATTATTAAATCAAAAGGTCAAAAAAGAATAATTGGTTTCAAACATAATCTTTTGCTCAATTTCCTGAAGTTACTCTCCTTAAAATAAAAGTATAAATTGATTCAAACAAAGCAGAAACATGTCAAATCATGGAATTGCGCTCGTCCTGCTCCCTGCACAGTCTCCTCACAGTCTCCTCACAGTCTCCTCACAGTCTCCACACAGTCTCCTCACAGTCTCCTCACAGTCTCCACACAGTCTCCTCACAGTCTCCTCACAGTCTCCACACAGTCTCCTCACAGTCTCCTCACAGTCTCCTCACAGTCTCCACACAGTCTCCTCACAGTCTCCTCACAGTCTCCTCACAGTCTCCTCACAGTTTCCTCACAGTCTCCTCACAGTGTCCTCACAGTCTCCTCACAGTCTCCTCACAGTCTCCTCACTCTCTCCTCACAGTCTCCTCACAGTCTCCTCACAGTCTCCTCACAGTCTCCACACAGTCTCCTCATAGTCTCCTCACAGTCTCCTCACAGTCTCCTCACAGTCTCCTCACAGTCCCCTCACAGTCCCCTCACAGTCTCCTCACAGTCTCCACACAGTCTCCTCACAGTCTCCTCACAGTCTCCACACAGTCTCCTCACAGTCTCCTCACAGTCTCCTCACAGTCTCCTCACAGTCTCCACACAGTCTCCTCACAGTCTCCTCACAGTCTCCTCACAGTCTCCTCACAGTCTCCACACAGTCTCCTCACAGTCTCCTCACAGTCTCCACACAGTCTCCTCACAGTCTCCCCACAGTCTCCACACAGTCTCCTCACAGTCTCCTCACAGTCTCCACAGTCTCCTCACAGTCTCCACACAGTCTCCTCAGTCTCCTCACAGTCTCCTCACAGTCTCCTCACAGTCTCCTCACAGTCTCCACACAGTCTCTCCTCACAGTCTCCTCACAGTCTCCTCACAGTCTCCACACAGTCTCCTCACAGTGTCCTCACAGTCTCCTCACAGTCTCCTCACAGTCTCCACACAGTCTCCTCACAGTCTCCACAGAGTCTCCACACAGTCTCCACACAGTCTCCTCACAGTCTCCTCACAGAGTCCACACAGTCTCCTCACAGTCTCCTCACAGTCTCCTCACAGTCTCCACACAGTCTCCTCACAGTCTCCTCAGTCTCCTCACAGTCTCCACACAGTCTCCTCACAGTCTCCTCACAGTCTCCTCACAGTCTCCACACAGTCTCCTCACAGTCTCCTCACAGTCTCCACACAGTCTCCACACAGTCTCCTCCCTCACAGTCTCCTCACAGTCTCCTCACAGTCTCCACACAGTCTCCTCACAGTCTCCACACAGTCTCCTCACAGTCTCCACAGAGTCTCCACACAGTCTCCACACAGTCTCCTCAGAGTCTCCACACAGTCTCCTCACAGTCTCCTCACAGTCTCCTCACAGTCTCCACACAGTCTCCTCACAGTCTCCACACAGTCCCCTCACAGTCCCCTCACAGTCTCCTCACAGTCTCCACACAGTCTCCACACAGTCTCCTCACAGTCTCCTCACAGTCTCCACACAGTCTCCTCACAGTCTCCTCACAGTCCCCTCACAGTCTCCTCACAGTCTCCTCACAGTCTCCACACAGTCTCCTCACAGTCCCCTCACAGTCTCCACACAGTCTCCACACAGTCTCCACACAGCCTCCACACAGTCTCCACACAGTCTCCTCACAGTCTCCTCACAGTCTCCACACAGTCTCCTCACAGTCTCCTCACAGTCTCCTCACAGTCTCCTCACAGTCCCCTCACACTCTCCTCACAGTCTCCTCACAGTCTCCTCACAGTGTCCTCACAGTCTCCTCACAGTGTCCTCACAGTCTCCACACAGTCTCCACACAGTCTCCTCACAGTCTCCACACAGTCTCCTCACAGTCTCCTCACAGTCTCCACACAGTCTCCACACAGTCTCCTCACAGTCTCCTCACAGTCTCCTCACAGTCCCCTCACACTCTCCTCACAGTCTCCTCACAGTCTCCTCACAGTGTCCTCACAGTCTCCTCACAGTGTCCTCACAGTCTCCACACAGTCTCCTCACAGTGTCCTCACAGTCTCCACACAGTCTCCACACAGTCTCCTCACAGTCTCCACACAGTCTCCTCACAGTCTCCTCACAGTCTCCACACAGTCTCCACACAGTCTCCTCACAGTCTCCTCACAGTCTCCTCACAGTCTCCACACAGTCCCCTCACACTCTCCTCACAGTCTCCTCACAGTCTCCTCACAGTGTCCTCACAGTCTCCTCACAGTGTCCTCACAGTCTCCTCACAGTCTCCTCACACTCTCCTCACAGTCTCCTCACAGTCTTCTCACAGTCTCCACACAGTCTCCTCACAGTCTCCTCACAGTCCCCTCACACTCTCCTCACAGTCTCCACACAGTCTCCTCACAGTCTCCTCACAGTTTCCTCACAGTCTCCTCACAGTGTCCTCACAGTCTCCTCACAGTCTCCTCACAGTCTCCTCACAGTCTCCTCACTCTCTCCTCACAGTCTCCTCACAGTCTCCTCATAGTCTCCTCACAGACTCCACACAGTCTCCTCAGTCTCCTCACAGTCTCCACACAGTCTCCTCATAGTCTCCTCACAGTCTCCACACAGTCTCCTCACAGTCTCCTCACAGTCTCCTCACAGTCTCCTCACAGTGTCCTCACAGTCTCCTCACAGTCTCCTCACACTCTCCTCACAGTCTCCACACAGTCTCCTCATAGTCTCCTCACAGTCTCCACACAGTCTCCTCACAGTCTCCACACAGTCTCCTCACAGTCTCCACACAGTGTCCTCACAGTCTCCACACAGTCTCCTCATAGTCTCCTCACAGTCTCCACACAGTCTCCTCACAGTCTCCTCACAGTCTCCACACAGTCTCCTCACAGTCTCCACACAGTCTCCTCACAGTCTCCACACAGTGTCCTCACAGTCTCCACACAGTCTCCTCATAGTCTCCTCACAGTCTCCACACAGTCTCCTCACAGTCTCCACACAGTCTCCTCACAGTCTCCACACAGTGTCCTCACAGTCTCCTCACAGTCTCCTCACAGTCTCCACACAGTCTCCTCACAGTCTCCACACAGTCTCCACACAGTGTCCTCACAGTCTCCTCACAGTCTCCTCACAGTGTCCTCACAGTCTCCACACAGTCTCCACACAGTCTCCTCACAGTCTCCTCACAGTCTCCACACAGTCTCCTCACAGTCTCCTCACAGTCTCCACACAGTGTCCTCACAGTCTCCTCACAGTCTCCTCACAGTCTCCACAGGCTTCTCGCCCCACTAGGTGCTCACACATGCACATCTCCAACTGGTGTACATCGGCCCCTGTCAACCATGCACCAGCGGTCGGCAGGGAACACCACACGCCTCTATGGACAGGACAAAACAAGGGCGAGAAATGTCCTTTTGTTTAAGACGATGAGCTGAGGATGGGAAAAGGGCTCTGGCAGTACAGTACGGCGTTTGTGTGAACAACACAAGGGGCCGACTGTTTCAAACGACTCAGCCGTGAAAGGATGTTTGGACTCAGCACAATTTTGGCGTTTATGTCCTGGTCTCACCTCACAGCAGCCTACTCCTGCTTTTTGTCTGCGATTAAAAAGTTGGATTCTGCAATGCAAAGGAAATTAGCAATGATTTTGAGTGACCAGTGTTTTATATTCTTCTCTGCGTCTTCTTGGTTATACAGTTTGAAACATCGCATGCAATGTTACTCAAAATGTGTGTTCTGAATGGCGGGAACATGTACTTAGTTACTTCCAAACACAGTACATGTAGTGTCATAGCGCTCGAGACGGGTTTTGGTCTCAATATCGTTTATTTAATGCAAAGACAAATGTGTTATTTATTTACAGTATAAGTTTACTTTTTAAACATATTTTTGGCCTACGTCCACTCTAGGTTTATTCTAGGGCAATGTCTAGTCCTGGACACAGTCTTAGTTTGGTATGTTTTTAAAATTGGTCTTGACTTGGTCCGATTGGTGTTGGTCTTGATCTGGTCTCGGTCTTGGTCTCGATTAGAGTGGTCTTGACTACCGTACTTTCCGCACTGTAAAGTGCATTTAAAAAAGCCCTTAATCAACCGCCAGTGCGCTTTATAATCCGGTGCGCTTGATATATGGATTATTTCCAGTTGTGCTTATTGACTCTGAGCGATTTTGTGTGGTACACGGTGTATAAAGAAGACTCGGGACACAAGAGACTCAGATGCACATCTAGAAGCCCCAACAACATGTATGCAAAGCATTCTGGGAACAGTAGTCTACTGCTACACACGGCGCTCGCGGCGCTCTGTCAAAATAAATAAAGGACCCGCTAAAGTATCAGTCCTAACTGTGGTCAGAGCTTTCACGAAGGTCGGAATGATCAGAATGTTACAGCGACACTGACTCGGATAATGACAAGATGGATGTGGGATGTACGGGGCATCCAGCACAACTGTTAAACTCGGACACTGAAGATGAAGAATTTGAATTTGTGGACGAGGAATGAACTGAAAAAGTGAGCGTATTGTGTTGTATTTTACGTGTTATTACTTGTTGTAAATACGCTCATTAACGTTTGAACAATGTTGATCTGAATGAGTTGAACGCGTTTAATAAAGCTCAACTGACTGACTTATCCGTCTGTTTTGTTTCTTCAAAGTCCGGTGCGCTTTATATATGAACAATGATCCAATACACAATACGGTCCTTATACGATCCTTACATTTATGGTAGACTTTGCTCTTGCTGGACTTCATCTCTCCCTCACACTCTGATCCTCCCACACACATGCTGCCTGCTCCTTCTGTCGCTGCTCTCTTTAACCACAATCATCTCTGCTCTTTTTAAGCCCGGACACACACAAACACTCAAGGTGTGCAGCTGCCTTTGAAACCAGCGCACAGACCTTTTCAAAGTCAACAATAGGCGGGAGATGAACACAAACACACAATAACCTCTCAATCTGCCAGACTTGCACCAGTCGCATTGCATTTATTTTTCAGCCTTTCAATTTTGGGAGTGAAAAAAAATTTCACCCACAGAATTACACAGGAATAATCAGGCTTTATTTTTTTTTAAATAGCAGTCCACATTTGACACATTTTGAGGTATTTGAGAAACACATTTTCCGAAAAAGATTTGTAGAAATAAAAGCCTGTTATGTTAAAGAGAGAGAAAACATTTATAATTCAATATGTCTGACCTCAATGCAGTGATTTCCTTGGTAACCATATTACTCTGACTCCTCCCCCTGGCTGCCACCTCATATTTTATTTATTTGGACGTGATTAAAATTAATTAATGTTCCAAGGACAAACAACACTAGAGACTTAAAAGCCGTATTAGATCCATAAACAGCATGAGAAAAACAGCGTGTAAAAAGTGCTGCCTGTTTAATATGATACGTTTTCATTACTGGAACCTTTGCCTGAAATAAAACGACTGCAAATATGCTCATTTTGCACCAGTTTTTACTGACAATGGCAATAAATCCTTTTCTGATTCTGAATAAAAGCAGTTTTGCACTTTTTGTTTGTTTTGTCAATGTCGAGAATTAGACATTAAATAAGAGCAAAAACAAATGTGTTTTATTTAACTTAAACATTGTAGGTTTAAGTATCGATGCCTAAACAAACAACAAAATATTAAGTTGCGTTAGTATAAATAATTACTTTTGAACAAATGGAAATCTCAATTAAATCTGAATGTAAATACAAATTGCATAACTGTAAAGAAACAACATAATATTTCTAAGCTGCACTACAAGAAAATATTAGGTTCCATTAAATAATTGCTTTACTTATCCCTCAATTTACTCTGTATTGAAAATTGACATTGATATAAATTATAATCTCTATAGTAATAAACTCGAATGCATTGTGTATTACCATATGAAGCCATTTCATTGAGTTAGTTCAACAAAACATTTGTTTTCAATGCACATTAACTGTTTTACATAAGAACATCATAACCAAGTAATCCAGTCTACTAAAATAAACACAAATAAATAAATAAATCACAGCTTTTTCTGTGCAAAAACTGGTTCTTAAACAAAACCTTTATCTCCGTTTCAAGATTGGTTCAAGGACAAACATCGTCTTAAACGTTTCTGCTCCTAAAACACAAAATAAATAATTTAACTGACCATCTTTACACATCTTTATGATGAAACTAGCTCCAACAAAAACTGCACCAAACTCTTCACATACCGACACCTTTGCACAGTTTTCCTGTTGTACATTATTGCTTACACATGCAGATATTGGATAATTCTCATATTCCTGTAATTAGCGCTGGCTGTGGAGTGCTGGCTGCAGCCCGCGGCTAAAAAGCACATAAAGAAGCTCATGCTGTCAGGCCTGTCCTCTCAGTGTGAAGCATTTTAAAATAGTTCTGCGCTTGCTCCGCGGCTTGAGGAATTCACACTGCACATTCACTCTGGGGCTGCAGATGTGGAAGTGAAATTATAACTCAGCTAACAGGAAGCGTCAAAACCCAAGAGACCGGAATAATTGGAAAGAATAACTAGTTTTGATGGCAAGGAAACACAAGAAAAACATGCTGTTTTCACATTTAGAGAAGTGTGAAGATGTGTTTTCAATGAGAGAGAAAAAAGAACAAAAGCAAACAACTTGAATTCGGACTACGGTATTTAATTTTGGATTTTGGCTAAATTGAATTAGTATATCTAGATTTGGTTTTACTACACTGCCAGTGGAGCTCTGTATAACTGCGTTGAAGTTAATCTGTTTCCATAAAATGTAACCTTACACGCAGAGGGCGCCATAAAACACAGATAGAAGAAGACAGATCGATACATTATTATTATTATTATTATTTAAGTTTAATGCAATACTGTGGAGCAATTCAGGCAAAGTAATAATATCTCAGTGAGGACAAGAAAATTTGACAAACAAACAAACAAACAAACAAATAACTGATCGACCTAAATACACTGAATTAAAGCTACTAAATTCAAATGGAAGATATTTAGTTTAGTTTTGTATTGTATTGTAGTTGCATTTGCTTTTTTTATTAGTATAATAGTTCATGATAATTTATTTGTACATTGAGACATTTAAAATACATTTGAACAAAATAAATGTACGGTGTGTAAACAGTTAATAGTTGATGAAACTCAGACATTGTTCGTTCTTTTTTTTACTAAAAGCTTCTTCACAAGCTTGAACAATGCACTTTGAACTTGGAAATGTCACTTTATATGACTTATTTTTGGTAACTTAAGTTGTTTGTCCATTGATTTATGTTATTTTTTATTGTTTTGCTGTGCACTTTGAGATTTTTGCTAATGTTTTCTAATGCACTTTAAAACTACAAATGGCAACTAAACTAAACTAAACTAAACAAATTAAGATTTAATAATGACACTTTGTTATGAAATATATTTTGTATGTTTGTTAGTCTGTAGTCCAGAATTTTTTAACAAATCTAAATGAACAATACAAACAAATTACGAATATTTTTATTGTAGCCTTTATTATGGTGTATAAAAATATGAATATTTAGTGCAGCAGGATAGTCCATTGGTCTAGAGTGCTTTTCAGCCACATTTCACTCTTAAATAAAGGCCACTTATCCCCACCACACTGCAGTTTTATTAAGACATGCCGTCCTTCTACAGTCCAAAAAGCCTTTAAATTTGTCAAGTCTGCATGTCTAGATTTGCTGAACAGGTCAATAACATTACAGCCCCATCGTTGTGATAATAATGAGTTCTATTGATTGTTGTGCTTTTCTTTGAATTGCACTGGGCTTTAGAGAGTTGTGTTAAGAAATGACAAGAAATAAGTCACCATCCTGGTCTAAAATATGCAAATGGCTGTGTCACAATCACAAAAAGGGGATTTTGAAAAGTTAATTACAGACTACTTTAAATATGATACAAGAAGTATTTGCACAATTTTGACATTTAATTTTCACCCTTGAAAAGATGCTGTTCCTTTGTGTGACAGTGGGGACAAGTCTGATAAAGGTGTTGGAAAACATGAACAATAGCTGGATCTATGGTAATATCCTGAACCTAACCTCCTAAACTATTTTTTAATAAAGCAAAATTGATCTTGATACAGTTTATTATATTGTAAAAACATCTATTCATTTGTCCATTGTGCACTCTTTGTATTATAGCTCTTTATTCTCCTAGATGCAGGAAGTGCACTGTCAGCACTGTTTGTTAGCGTAAGTTCTGAAAAGCTCTTATCAGCTCATGACGGTGAATAATTTGGATGTTCAGAAAGCATTGCACTGCTGCAACGAGTTTAAAATGAACTAGTTCTGTTTTTAAGACAGTAAAACCAGGTATGACACCTTTAAGGCTTTGAAAAGTTACATAGTGCACCTTTAAGTCGTCACCCATCAGCAAGAGTAATTCATTACTGTTTGATATTGTTCTGTGTGATTTAACTCTATGGACATTGCAGACTTTTTCCCTCTGTTTGTTTTATAAAAAAGCTCCATCTAAACCTTTAAATTTGAATTCTCATCTTTGAACTCAAACTGACACCATAGAAATACACGAGACGACACTGACCAGGCTGGGATGAAATGGAAAAATCGATGTTTATATTACAAAAGGAGAATGATGGCTCCTTTATTCTGCTCTCTGGACGCACTGCTCCACTAAAGAAAGACATCTCACCTGCTCCAGGGGCTCCACAGCCAAGAGAGGGAGGATGGATGAGCTGCTCTTTGTTCAGCATTTACATTTTTTACCTGAAGGTCCACAGATTAATGAACTGAACTTAAGAAGGATACATTTTGAATGCAAAAATCAACTGTTTACCACATTTAGTTTCCTCTGTGAACACTCTCACCTCCTCCAACATCTCTTCTCCTACTCCGGAAATGACTCACCAATCAGGAAGCTCTTTTTTTGCTGTTAATTTTAAGAATGTAAATGTCACTTGAAGGGGACATATTATGCTAAATTATGATATTCATGTTATAATATTGTCCCCAGAGTGCTATATATTTTGTCAGAGTGCTATATATTTGTATATATATATGTCATATGTCTCCATATGTCATTAAGAAAAAAGAAACATGCATGGAACTAATGAAATTGGACGTGTACAGCCCAATCATTGAAGAACACCGGACATGCCACTTGCTTAATTTGAAATGATGCCACACGTACTGTCTAAGAGCATTGTTTTGTAGACAAAATAGCTACAAAAACACAATTGATTAGTTGCAGTGACATTTCCACTTGCACTTGGACTTTGAGAGAACCTATTCCTGTGCTGTTTGAACTATTTGACGTCATGTTCTCTTTGGGAGCGCACGCGTCACAGGCCGAGGTGCAGAAGCCAGAGGAATGGTGCTTTTGTGCTTTGTCAACACCGCTGGCTGGTCAGCGTTGTCTCCTTTGATCGCTCACTCATGTTTTAATGCATGAAGTCAGAGAGGAGCCATGTCTCCCTGATAGTCACACTGCATCTCAAGACAGCGACGGGAACATTTACAATTGGGAAGGATATTTTAATTTGTCTCAGATGTCAACACAGAACTATTTGCTACGAAAAAAAAAGATGACAAAAATGTTGATGAAGGGATAAAGTTTAATGTTGTTATGAATATGTAACATGTGCAGCATAGAATGTTACACAGTCATTAAATTGTATGTATCTCAAAAGGGACATGTGGGTGACAAGGCTTTTTTATAAATAAAATGTTTTTAATTGAATAAATGCAGGATGGATACAGTTAATGACATAATGTGGATCTTTAAAAACATCGTAACCTCAGATGCTACTGAGGACACAAACATGCTGACGACCCAGAGCTTTCTGATTGACCTTGGGATCAAAATTTAATAATCAAGTAAAGTAAAATTACTTAATTAATTGCCACCTCTGAGTATATTGCATTTATGCAATACAGGTGTTTTTATGGCTCAAAAATACGTTGCAAAACAGTCATTATTACTGTCAGTGGGGTCCCCTCTCCACAGATCTGACTTGTAACTTGGCCTTGTAGAAAGATTTTTACTTTTCTTTCTTTCTTTTTCAATCAAAAATATTAGTACTTTCTACTTGACTTTACTCTACTTTCTTTAAATCCACCCTCCCAGCTCTTACCTTTTCTTATAAATCCATTACTTCCAGTTATCAAAAAGTAAACTTTCAACACGTCTCAAAAAATATGTTTGAAAATGATTTAAACTAAAAGGACTGTCATAACTTCTAATGATTGTATTAGGTGATTTTACAGCTTCCAGTATTTCAAAACCTTTATTTTCCCCCACTGCCTCGCTCGCCTTCCTGTCCGCAGCAGCTGGGAGAAAATGTATGTTCCCCGAGTCACGAGACGCCACTGCAGTTTGATTGATTGGCTGCGTAAGAGAGCGAAAAGGCAAAGAGAGAGTGGAAGAATCAAGGAAACCATTTGTCAAGTCCAGGAGAGCTGCAGGTACGGTCAGTGCACATCTGTTCTGTTGGGTCCCATTCACAAAAACACCGAGGACGCAGAGGGTACAATGGGGAGGCGGCATTGTGTAGCTAAACAAATACACAACGAGGTATTAGGTTTACAGGTGCAGAGTGAGAAAAGGCAAGACAATTACCACAATGCTTTCCTTTTTTCTCAAAACACTGCGACAAAAAAGGCCTCTGTTTTGGCGTGCCAGTTGGCCACTGTTCTTGGATGGACGGCAACTGGCATGTTCATAACAGATGACAGATAAAAGCAACATTCATTAAAACGATTTCTATTGAAGTGAACTGAATCCATACAAAAATGAACAGACTTTTGCAACGTCTGAGGTATAAAGAATTGACCCTTCCAGCGTTTATAGACAAAACGCGGTGTTCTATTAGCCTGGTACAATTTTTAATGGTAGAGTTAGCGTGAGCCTCTAAATATCACAATCTATTAAAAAAACAGGGCCATTTGGGCGACTGGCAACCTCTCGATCACACGTGGGTAACAGCAGCGCCTCAGCGTTATTACCACGTGTAGCACTCTTGACGTTTAGAGCTGACGTGAGCATACATGTATAAACCGCAACAGCTTGACTAGAATATATTTTTAGCTCAAGCCATGAAATGACAAGAGCCATTGTTCTTCATTGGTATGATTAGTTTATTTGGTGTGGCCAGTGCATTATAATAAACATACATTATATCATTATTTTTGATGGAATTGCTTTTGGAAAAAAATGCAATTGTGATTTTTTTCACCGTTCATTTGTGTTAGAAGATACGTTCCACAGTATGTTTTGAACTTACATTGCTTTTTAATGAGGTGTTTTTATAATTCAAAAATACCTTGTTACTTGATCTGGTGGCGTCCATGATTGTTTCCATGGGGATGGAAGAAATGCAATTCCATAGTGTGGAACACATCCAAGAACGTTATAGTTTGAGAGAAGACATACAGCTAAACGGCTAAAATGCATTTTCATGTTTGCAGAGGTTAAACTTGAGGTTTAGCAGTGTATTTTAGATGGAAGAAGATAGTTTGTTGTTTGCAGAGGAAATGATGTTACTAAATGGAAATAGGACAACCTCTTGCCAGATAAAATTGCCGTAAGATTGATGTGCAGACATTAAAATAATTTTGGAAAATAATTTGGGATTTTTTGTGTTTAAAAGAAAAGGCTTAAGCGCTGGTGAGTTACATATTTTAGAGAGAAGATAAAAGCAATGAGAAAAAACATATGAAAGAAATTAAAACTTGTGAGGCCAAAATTGTCCGCTGGATTACACTATTTATGTATCATAAATGATGGCAAAATATCATCTCGTCTCACAAACCCAATCTCGCCTCTTGTGATCATTCATTTTCAATTCCATTATGAGGAACCTCTCAGCCCTAGTGATGGATAGAGAATGAATCATTATTCACATTATATCACATAATCTGTGTTAATACATTTAGAAAATACTGAGAATACTTTAATACTTTAATGTGCAGCTTTTAAAGTACGAGTTGTGATGCGCCTCATCTTACACTGTGAACTATCATATTTGAGAACGTTCTCTTCAGAAAGCAGCTGCTCTCACTCTCCAGGTGTGGAATGTGAAAAAGACGCTCTTTGCTTAATTACTGCCATTTTGGTTTCCGTGGTGATCATTATCCATCACGTTTGAAGGCCTGCATGGGGAAATGTCACAACACTGTGTGGGACTGTCATTTACGCCATGTTTGAAAGCCCCTGCTCAGCTGTCACTGTGAATAATCACTCACTTCTTCAGGGCTTAGGGGGATTTTATTAGACTTTTATGCAATGAAATAGTTTTGACATTCAAAAAGAACAAGTTCCTGGTAAGAATTTTAGTTTTTTAGTAACAAAAGACAAGTGAGCGCTGCAGTCATTCATGCAGTACAGAAAAAAATACATATTTGTAAGTAATCTGGATGAATATGAATTGCCAAAAGCTAGAATAATATGGAGTTGAAGCTATTATACTTACATTTATTTGTCTGTAGAACCATATTAATCAAAATGAATAGCTCAATAGTTTTTGCATTGTGCCAAAAATCAGACAATATTTTGGCAATATCAAAATGTGAAAGAACATGTCTGCATAAGATAAGAGAATCTTTATTTGTCCCACAGTTAGGATATTTCCATGCTGCAATGCAAAGTATGGCAGAAAAATGAATATATGCAATCAAATACAAGATAAATAACTATTTAAACATATACTTACATCTAACGGTGAAAATTGTGATAGTAAAAAGAAGAGTAAGGTCGATTTCACATGACCTTCGAGTTAGGTCGATGTAAAGGAAATTCTGCGCTGAGAAAGGTGAAAATGGCAGTCTGAACGACCGAGCGCTTAAAACAGGTGCTCTTTCATTCTGGTGTGGGCCGAGTGAGCTGTGAAAGAGGCCGACCTCGGGCCAATGACACATGTTCAGGGCTAAGAGTGTTCACAGTGTTCAGAGTCTGACAGCAGCAGAAGGAAAGACCTGCAGAAGCTCTCACAGTCTGTCGCTGGGGTTGTGGTCAAGTATCAAACCAAAAGTGAATGGACTTTAAGGGTGCAAACTTGGAACAAGAACAGGACTAAACAAGTCTGTCTTTTAAAAAATAGGCTCAATTTAGGGGGCTCAAAGAAGTGTGAAGAAATATCATGTTTATGCCATTGTTATAAAGAGAACATTGGATGTTCACTTTAGATGAATCTATAATCAGCTTGTTTTACTGACTTAAAATACATATAGATGATTCTATAGAGATTTTAGCATATCGCCACCACAACCATTACAAAACTACAAAGTTGTGTTCAAAATTTAGGTTTAGAATTGAGGTTAATATTTTTTTTGGGGTGGAAAAATATTAAAATAAATAATCACATTTATTTGTTGGATTCATGTTTTGGGGACAATGTAGATGCCCTTCTTATGCTAAAAATGTGCTAATCAAACCATGCGTTTATTATGCATGGTTTGATTAGGTAAAGCCAGTATTTATTAGCCTTTAACGTTAGTACACAGTGTATAACTTTGCTGTAAGTGTATGTCAGCATCACAACCCAAATGCTTTTGACCAAAAAAGTGCACTTAGACAAACTCTTGTGTCGGACTCTTTTCTGGCCAAGTATTTCTCTCATGAATATTTAATTTGGCATAACATTACATAGGCCCCTTTAAGTGGCACTAATGACTCGTCACTTTCAATGGGACCGTTCTTAGCTGCATTTAATCTATGCAAAGGACTGACAGACGGCTCACACATTAACCTTGGCTCAGTGTTAAAGCGGACATCGTTTTACGAACAAAATAGACTTGACCTCAGATCTTGCTCACAGCTCATCACAGACCGGAGGTGAATGTCATTTGTATCAGCACCAACCTCTCAATGCTTGTTAGAACTGCATAAGTAGTTCAGCCACATCAGTAATTATGACATACTACGCAGCAGTACTGTATGTGCCAGTGCAACATTGTAATGAGAGGTCTGGGTAAGTGTGCCAAAACATCCAGCTGAAAGAACACATGACATATTATGCAGTATTTGTATCGTTCTCGGCATATTAACCAATATTAAACATATTCTTGAGCATCCCTGCTTTGGATCTCATCAACACAGACCTTTAAATAATGTGTGTATTGAAAACAGACATTGTGTGACTGGTGTTAGCACTCCATCTACTGGCAGCAGAGGGAAATACCAAGGGGAAAAAAACAAAAGTGAGCGTTATTGTAAGAACACAGTTGTAATGAGCACGATTTGACAGCAGAAATACTCAGTTGGGCGCTGATTTTCTCTAACTGAGACTTCACAAATCTGGGAAATCTGAAACCGAATGTTTTTTGTGAGGCTCAGGGAGGGAGAGGACCTCATATACAGGATTAATTAAACTAGCGTGAATGAAGCCAAATACAAATCCCGGTATGTTTTTGATGAGGAAACAATGTTATTACAAGATTAAAAGCTCAATATGTGTAGCATAATATGTGTCTTCTAAGATCTCCCCATTGAGAAATATGTCCTCTGCATTTGACCCATCCTTTTATAATAAAGCTGCAGGTTTGAGCCCGGCTTCGTCCTGTGTTTATTGTGTTCTTGAGCAAATCACACATCAACTAATAAATAATGCAAAGGAACATGACTTTTCCAGCAGCAGTGCATGTTGAACATTTCAATGGTTCATTCATTTTTGTGATAAAACAACTTTATAAAGCTCTTTGTCCCACTACTATTATAGAAAATCTTAACCAAAAGTAACCATTCCTTTATGAAATGCAAGATTATTGAAACCACAAAAAAGACATGTGAGCAAATGTAACTAATTCCAGGAACAAGGAGCTATAATGTTGTTTTGGAAGGCATAAAACGACTGAACATGTAACTCCAGCTTTAAAATGAAGCTTTGTGCTAATTCTGCCTCTGAAGAACTGTACTGACCACATTTGTAAAACATACAACTTTTCCCCAACAAACAGCCGACAACCAGAGACATAATGAAACACTTTTTCTGAAAGTGAAAAAATGGTCAGGCACGACACATCCTGAGCAGAACTGGGCGACAGAAGATTAAGCATCGTACCCGCCATTGCTCTAAGCTCTTTTCTCTTCTTTCTTTCTTCTCTCTCTCACTTCCGGCCTTCCCGCAACAACCGGGCCGTCCTTAGCAATCCAAACAAACACTCCGTCACAGAATTGTCATCAAAATGTCAGATAGTACAGCGCCGCCGCTCCCACGAGACACGGCGGCTTCTCGCGGCCCCGTCGTGCTCCGACAAATGGAACGCAACTTGGAAGTGCGCAGTGTGGCTCCTGGCAAAACGCACGCCTCATCAGAAATAGATCCTCGGCACCAGTGAAAAATGACGCGTGCTTTGTTTTCCACAGAAGATAAGAGATCTCGCACATAAACTGGGGATATTTCAATGGCGTTGTGTCTTCTCGACTATTCCAAGTTGTAGCAATCAGAAAGCAAATATATATATGGCAATTATTATGACAGGTAGAATTATATTTGCAGTTATAATGTAATTGGGGCGTGCTGTTTTAGTGTCGTCAGGCAAGACACTTCACCCACTTTACCTATGTGTTGTGTGAACTGTCTTTACTGCAATTATTCAAAAAAATAGATGAAAATGTCCAGTTTTATTCTGTGTTATAGTATAATCTGCAAAAATGTCCTGCAGTAGGATTCTTGGATTACTTTTGCATTGCATTTTTCAGTTTCCTCGCAAATGTTAAATCTCCTGTACGGATTTAAATATGAACTCTGAACAAGATGATTACAGGACAGGATAGGATAGAAAATAATATGTTTAAAGCAGAAAAACACAATAGAAATCTTATCGCAATGCTTGTCAGAAACATTGCAATTGTCTGCTGATATTTTCCCGAAATCAGTCCTATACGTTCCGATTTCAGAACGTTCCAGCTGAATGATCTCATATGTAAATAATAAGGCTAATGCTAAAGAAATGTATGGTAAAGAAATAGACATGTTGAACGAATGTCTCTAACGTGTTGAAAACAGAAATGAGCAGTTTAAGTAGCAGTTAATCACAATCAATTCGTTTTTGGTTCCAGGTACGCAGCAAAATAGGAAATAAAATACCATAAAAAAATAGATCAATGTTTTTGTGGTAATATTGTCATAGTCGGAGGTGTAAAAAGCCCCATCTGGCACGCACATTGAACATGACTCTGTGCACAGGTCGAGTCTTTCTACACTCAACGTCTCGACCCCTCCAGGCAACATTTCATCATCATTCTTCATATTTCATCTTCAAGTACATCGGGGCTGCACAGATGCCACAAACTTGCACCATATTTTCCATCTCCAGGCCCACGAGGCGATGGGAGGACGTGACCCGAGACAGTGCATTTTGACCTGTCAGATCCCATTACTTCTGCCAAAAAAGTCAGGCCTCGTTCTGCCTCACGCGCCCTTCTGCTGCCAGGACGCTGTAGTTGTCGAGCGGTGCATTTTTCATCATGTTCAGCATTATAGCGTATAGGCTGCTCACTCACCATGGTGCATTCACTGTCCTCCTCTGTCAGCCCCAATCTGCACAGAGTCTTCTCATTCTTCAGCCAGAAGTCGGGGGAGTCCAGGAAGCTGTTCCCACAAAGCACCTGCAACACAGCGGAGCACGGGTGAATGGCCTTTCTGAAAGAGTTCAGTTTTGATTTGGAATGTATCCATCCACATTAAATTAACGACATTGGGTCAAAAATGCATTCACCAAATTATAAATGAATCCCTTTGGCAACAGGGCTGCAGGGTAAGGTAAACTAAGCTAATAGAGCCATGCGTTTGTGGTGAACACCATTTGACCACAGAAAGAGGCCGGTGAAGAGTTATGAACTTAAAAACTACTTTCTACTTTATTTCTGCTTTCCTTCTGTGACACAACAATCTGGGGATTTGAATGGATTGATTTCTGAGCATTCAACAGATTGATTTCTGAGCAGTCATTCAAGATAACCTTGAAAAAGGATCATTGATATGAGCGTGAATGAGGAAAATACAACTCCAGGAATGTTTTTGATGAAGGAGCAGCAATACATAGTTAAAGGTTTACATAATATAAACCTTTAACTAAAATGGGGACTTTATATGAAGGGAGGAAAAGTAACTGGAGTGTTCCACAATAAAGGGTTATATGTAGATAAGCAGGTGACACCTCCAGGCTGTTATATGTCAGATCTCTGGAGAGACAACACTCTTCACAGTATAGACACATGCCGAAAATAGATATGCAGAGCTCAAACTGTGTGTCAACTGTTTCTGTCTCCCCTTTGCCTCCCCTTGAGTGTCTTGTGTGTTCCCTCCCACGTGGGCGTGGCATTTGCAGTCCTCACACGTGGCTGCAGTAATCACCAATCACCAGCACTATAAGAAGAGCAGCTCCACGGCAACTCCTCGCCACTTTGTTAAACTAGAGTCATTGTGGTCGCACAAATTATACTTTATGCTCCCAATTATACTTACCCTTTTTGTCCAGATGCAGTCCGCCTGCCTCTTTGCCTACCTGCCAATCTGCATGCCTCTCTGACCTCCTGCTCCAACTCTCCCAATATCATTTACTCCTTCAAATAAACCGTCCTCTGCTACCTTTTGCCTTCTGCTCTCGGGTCCAATTTATACTAAATCGTGACACTGTGGCTGAAATCAACCCAGTCATGTGATCACCGGCCAAAAAATGACATTTCCTTGTGTTAATCTCCTATTTGTGTGTTGTATTTGTTTTGTTACCTGCCAAGGGACAGTGGATGTAACTGAGCGTTTTAGCTCTAAAGCGGCATATTGACTTTTGTTCAATACAGATAGATGTTCATTAATATGTATTAACCCTATTAACTAAAAATCATTTTGGGTAACTGCATTCTGGTACAGTTACTCTTTTAACTTACAAAAATACGTACTTTACGGTATTTTTATTATTATTACAGTGTTTCTATAGTACTTTTCCACCTTGAATCAAAGAGCTTTACTAGGCAATGGCTCAACGACATTTCCTCTTGCTGCCCCACTGTGCACTTTCAGACTTGTTGCATTCAAACCGGAATGGTAATGGTGGAATCAGAATGGAAAGTACCTAAAACCAGGCGAGCGAGAGATGCGAGGGTGCAGATGGTGTACTCTTAAGAGTCGTGTCTGCATACTACACACTCAAACGTCTGCTTGCATCCATGTTCATTTATCTGACCACAAAAAAATAAGATGACTCCCAATCCTACTCAAATGTTTACACGCTGTTATTCTGCCTGCGTGTCACCACTCCCCTCCGTCACCCTGTTAGTTTCAGCCATAGACAGGATCAATTGACCTTTTCCAGGACCTCTCTCTGGGACAAGGGGTCTCCGGGCACAACATCAATAATATGTGACTAAGCAGACAGTGCACAGTAGATATATGAGGGCTGCTCTGCTCCCCCCGCGGGAAGTATAACACGCCTACAGTCTGCAGGATTCTGCTGAGTGGCTCTCTTTGGTCAGGACAGACAAGTACTCCAGTCACAATGATGGACGTGCCCTGGTCAAAAGATAACATATATTCCAGCCAATCAGTTCCAAAAATAGAACAGAAGGGAATGTTTTGTAACCCGTATTTTCTCTAATGGGCACTCGGACTCTTTCAATGGATTTTTCATGTGTTTCAAGAGCTATGATCCTTAAAGCGTTCACATAAAAGCACTCTGAACTACTACACTCAACTAAATCATTGGATACTTCATCACAAAAATGCACGAAGATGACATTTCTGCCAACAACCAAAGTTTGGTTGAGCAGCCAAAAAAAGAAAGAGTACCTTTACTTCAGTGACGTAAAAATGGTCAAAGAAATAGAAAAGTATTTGAGAAACTATCACTCAATACAAGTAATTAAGCGTAACATCTGACAATTAGAAATGAAGGACAAAACATTAAATATAGTGCAAAATCTGGTCATTTACACCAGTGTGATGTATATTTATTGATATTTATGTTCTGGTTTCTGATTCTGCCAGAGATACCAGCTCATTATGTGAAGTTCAGCAGACACACTAAACAAAAGGTTTCACAGCTTTTCTATATTTGTATCCGGCATCAAGTGTAAACGCAGATCAATACGGCTGTGAACAAAGTCTCGGAAATTGATTTTTATCATTATATTTTCCACAACACCATAAAAGTGAGAAAAAAAGGAGAAAAGGGTATTTTATAGTATTGTCTATTTCAAATCAATCTGCCTTTATTGTCATTGTACAATAATTGTGTTTGAGCAATTGTCGCAAAGACACCTGTACACTTGTGTGTCTCAAATCTCACTAAATTCAGAAACAACACATCATCATCATCATCATCATCATCATCATCATCATCATCATCATCATCATCAACAACAACAACAACAACAACAACAACAACAACAACAACTGTAAAAAGCACCAAGTTCCAATTCTTAGGGTCTTTCTGATATATGTTATAGTGAAGTGGCAGAAAAAGTAAATGATATACATACTCTGCATTTCCCGCATGCCTTATGAAACATACTGTTAAGACTCCCTCCTGTCTCCATGTATTTATAGCCTTCTCATCCTTCTCACAGTCACACCCCCAGGGACAGTCCATCTGTTTAGGCTTGGGGCCAAGCAAAGGTCGGCAGTGTGGCTCTGTCTTTGTGCCATGTTATCAAAGTCCACAGGTACAGCTCAGTCCATCCATCTATCTCCAATTATGAAACACATCTCACATCATCTCACATCACCTCGCATCACCGCTGGACACTTGAGAGACAATCTGAGAACATCACAGTCTGAAGGCTAATTAGCGAGCACACCAGCTATTCTTCCTGGTTCTGGACATAGACAAGGTAATTAAACCTCACCTCTTTGGTCGACTGGCCTGTACTATTTCCTCTGTGTCACAGGGACATGATGGAGCTATAGAGCCGGACCGGGGTGGGGTGGGTGCATGTTATTACACAGACCATGGGTGTGCTGAGCGCTGGAGCGGGAGGGGACACAACATCGGAGGTGCAAACAAACTGGAAATGATGGACACAAGGTAAACGGGGAGGGTGTAACACGAGAACAAGTCTGGCGATGATGGATATGGATTTAAAAACAGCACAGAAGACATCATAGCTGTACTCACTAAACTGGGACATTTCTAACTGTGGTTTTGAGGCTCAGAGAGGAGTGCATCTCGTAAAGAGGATCCGACAAATTAGCGTAAATGAAGCTAAATAAAACTCCATGTATGTTTTTGATGTGGAAACAATGCTATATAACAGAAGCAGAATCAGAGCACGGTTAAAATAAGGGATGGGGGACACAGTTTATTGGTTGCAAGATCGGTAGTGGCCAATATTGACTGATTTTCACCAATGCTGTTATCAGATGACAGTATCGGCGCCAGTATTTTTTTCTGGCACTGCCCCAGGCTGTGTGACCAAGTGTCATCTCCAGTTTGTCCCCAGAGCATCAGAGCAAATGGAAATAGAAAAGCAATTAGGCTAAAAATATGGCTGTATGTTTACACAAGCATACCACAAATAATTGCACTAGAATACAATAATAATAACAACATATTTGTTATAATAATAACAAATATTTTGTTATTATTTCTAATTGGTTATCAGCCACAGCAGCAAACCAAATATCGACATATCGTATTGGCTAGAACCACACTGGGTTGAAAGCTCAAAAAAGTACATTTTGATCCATCACATAAACATAAATCTCCCCTCCGTATGCGCAGATATGTTCTCCGCTATTAGTCTCTGCTTGTGAAATGGCTTTAACAGGATTAAACTGGTGTTTTAGCTGCTTATCAATGGCAGAATAAGAGAGAGTGCGATGGTGCTCTCCGCCTCATTGGTGCTTTCTCTCCTCTAAACAACGAGTGCTTGTTTTAACGCGGGCTTTAATGTTTTTCCCTGCACAAAGAGCATGTTTGTACAGATGTGACGCAGAAAAACGGGTAAAAATAGTGGCGCTGGCTTCAGTTTATGTGCGCTCTGGCTGCCACTGCACAGCTCATCAAACCATAATACAACCTATATTGTACCATTCCATTCATTTATTCTTATTACCTACTCAAAAACACAATCTTTGCAGCTCTTGTGTAAAATCTCCTGGACCTGTGTGAGTGACATGTTTACCTTCTTGCAGGCGCTGACGGACGAGGCGATGGTGCTGTCCGTGCTGACCCCCTCCACCTCCACACACTCGGAGCCCTCGAACATGGCCGACGACTGGAAGTTACTGCGGGCCACAAGGGCATAGAGTTACAGCGTGCGACTTTGTCAGACCCGATGCTTGTCATGTCCTCAGCACTTTCCTCAGCGAAAAGAATAAAAGACATGAGCGCAACGTGCAGTGCTTATCTCCACAGAGACAGGGACAGGCTAATGGCGAGTACTTTTGTTCCTACTGTACCGAGGCACTGGTCCAGAAGGTTTAGCCGACGCCTATTGTCAGCTCAGAATAACTTCACACACTGGCACATGAATACTGGGTTATGAGCTCCCCTGTCCAAGCAAATTCAAATACAACGTACAAAGTAGGTAGGCCAAAATTTTCGTACATTTCAATATCTAAAAAACGTGAGTAAGAGAAGTAAACATTTTTCATATTTATCACGGCCGTATTATGTGTCAGTAGGGCCCAAGGCTGAGATACTCTGGAGGCCCCCCTCAAATGTGTTTTATTTAAACACAGCCGGGGTGGGGGCCTGTCTCCCGAAGTCGTGAGACAGGCCCCCACCCCGGCTGTGTTTGAATCCAAACTAAAAACTTTTTTGTTTAGCCGCGCCTATGACTGACATACCTGGTTTTTAATATTTTAAAATACTACATTATTTGTATTCTTTACTTTACTCTAATGTACACTGTTTTACATTTGTTTAAACTGCATTGTGTTTTTACTTTATTACTTGTTTTAAATTGTGTTTTAAACTCTGTAAAGCACTTTGAATTGCAGTTTGTATGAATTGTGCTTTATAAATAAATTTGATTTGATTTATACAGCACACTAATAAAACTAACACTAACACACTAATTTTGAAACTACTTAATGTATCCAGATCTCAGAAAATTGTTATTACATTCAAAGTACTCACACAGCACTCGAGTTGAAATAAAGTAGTTTTATTTCAAAGAGGTAGAAAAAAAACAATTTTAAATAAAGCGTTGTAAACATCTATGGGAGAAAGTTTCAGCCGTGTCACTCTGTGGGCCCCTGAGCTGCAGCCCTGGTAAGATCTTTTGTTGTGACGGCCCTGCACTTTATCATCAGTAAATTTGTCCTCTGCATTTGACCCATCCTTCAATGCAACTGGAGCAACCTGTGCCCGAAGAAACCACCCGGACACAGAGAGAAACATGCTCCGTACAGAAATGTCTGGTCCGGCATTCAAATCTTCTTGCTTATTATGTTTGCCATATCAAACTGAATGTAATTTTGTACTGAATTTTGTATAAAAAAAAATTATAAAGTCACTATTATTGTTTAGGAGATATTCAAAATTAGAAAAATATGCAAAATATTGAGTATAGGTTTAGTATAACCTCAAAACAATGGTCTAAATTGATATTTCGGCCTTCTTGTTCATGGTTCATCTTATGGTCCACGTTTTATTGTAGACTTAAACCTCAACCAAGACATTTATACTTTTCAGTGCATTCTAGATGCATTGTAAAAATATTGTCTGATTACGATTAAATAGAACATGCAAAATCTGATATTCATATTTGTCAATATTTTTCATTCCAACAGTATAGCATTGTACATCCCAGGCATAAAGGAAATGTTTTAAAACCCAGTATTCATCTTGCTAATCTAATTGGTTGATTTATTCATAAAGCATTTATATGCACTGACAGTGGTTTATGTTGACATTTGGTGCCATGGTTCACAAGGCAATTAATCACAAAGCAGAATGAGCTCTTCACTTCGGGTTGCCAGATTGGATCTCTTGCTTCTATCCATATTCCGGTAAGTAAAACGCGTATAGACTGATGAGGCTACTCTGCACTTCTTTTGTTGTTGAGATGTGCTACAATATTGTCACTGGGATAGAACTGTGGATGTCTGTAAGTAGGACACACTGAACATCACAGTAGAAGATTTCTCATCATTATTTTGCATAGAAGTGTCTCCTCGTCATGCCTGACATTTCCAGTGGTGCATACTGTCCACTGCTGAAGCGATCTGTCAACAGCGCTCTGGACTCCTGCCTGCTTTGAAGACACTTTGATTGCTTCTTTAAATAAACATGTCAGCGAGTACATTACAAGTGGACTCCAGCTCTATAGTAGTAATTGTGGACATATCCGAGTGTTTTCTATGTGAACTTTAGTGGCTCATAAACCATTTTTCAAGCTCACAGATTTAAAGTCACGCTGGATTAGAATTGAATGTGGAAAGTTTGAAACAATAACAAACGGAACTCTAAAAGGTGTACAATGCTGTTTAAAATGCACAATCCCTTAATTTATTTAGTTTTGGATAAACATTGCATTTTAAAATGAACATGATGTAAAATTGTGATTTACTGTATGTTGTAGATTAATGTTAAGTTCCAGAAAAACGCATAAGAAAACCTCCTTTAAACCTGGTTCAATCCATTTGTTCAGATTTGTATGTCCCAAATAAAGCAATTTTGTCAATTTTTACACATCAAATGAAAATATCAAATGATTAAAATCGACAATGTAAGTATCCACCTTGTTTTGTTCATTTATATTGTTTAATGCCTCACTAAATTCTGTCATCTTTTACTCCACAAATCTCCTCAAACCTCCCAGATTTTAATTTCAAAACATCAGACTGAACTGTCCTTTTGATGTGCTCATTTGTAATTATTTTTTCCATTCTCATCACCGCCAAAGAGAAACTTCAAATCTTCAGCTCTGTTTCTTGTCTTCATACTCACAGCATGTGCCAGGTGTTCTTCTTTTGTCTAGCTAGGCTTCCCCAATCAGACTCAACAACCTAAAATATTTCCAATATAGGCCAATACTAAGCTAAATATATAGTAGTTACTCTCGAAATTGTTTTATAGATCTGAAAATGTGTCCCCAGTCGCTGCACTGTGATCGAACAGACGCCCACTGCTCCTGAAAGGTTGTTTGGTGCCACTGGTTAGAAGGATAGGTCAAACATAAAGGACACATTTCTCCCACAAATGACATTTTTGTGAATATGGGTGAAAAGGGACAATGGGTAAAGTGGGACAGTTAATTCTGGTTCTAATTCCACGTAACTTACAATTCATATTAATCATTGGCGTGTGCAGAAAGGTTTTTGAGTATGAAAAAGTGTGAGACCAATATTTTTTCCAGCAAGTGTCACAGACACATAGGGCTGTCGTTCACAATGTGATTCAATACACAATACAATATTATCACAATTTTGCCATACATGTTGGTCGATATATTGTACGAGATATACTGCAATAAAAACAGTCGTCATTGGTTAAACCACTACCTGCTGAAATGTTATATGAAATATACACACATTTTCATCAAAAATATCCATCCATCCATTTTCTACCGCTTGTTCCCTTTCGGGGTCGCGGGTGACTGGAGCCTATCCCAGTGACTTCGGGCCTTAGGCGGGGTACACCCTGGACAGTGGCCAACTTGTCGCAAAAGTGTGAATATGTCAAATACACGGTAATACTGTAAAAAGTTGACTTTCTCCAAACAAGCAACATTTTGTGTAATAAATGTCTATTTACATTTGCATGTTATTTAGTTATTATTGATGCATTTTTAAAAATGATTAGTTATATTCATATTTATGTTGTTGCACCAGTTGCCGAAGCAATTTGTGAATTTACTGACGATAAAAACAAAATTCTGATTCTGAAAAAAAAAAAAAATAAATAAAAAAAAAAAAAAAATATATATATATATATATTATCTTTACAGCATTCCCTGATATTGATACTGTATCATTGAATTTAGTATCATGATATCAATATTTTTATATTGAAGCACATCCCTAATACGAACACAAGCCGATTCTGTCTCTGCACAACAAATATTGCATTTAACGAAATTTATGTTTTTTGTGTTTTCACTATTTAGGCATACACTACCAAGTACCTCCAAACATCTGACTTGAAAAAGATTCCCAACTGATTTGTGTAATATTTATGATATTTCATTTCTCTGATGTAAATTAGACATCTAGCGCTTTAAAAAAACAAATGCAGATATTCAAGACTTACCACAAAAAATAACAAAAAGGCTGGACCTTCAAAAAGTGTCCCCCATCATGATCCTACAGTCTGTTACGCATATTACAGCGCATGAACCGCGAATCAATCAAAAACCAGGATAATAATGATGATTGTTCATTATTACCCTGGTAGAGCTGATCTGCAGTTGCACCAAAGAGGACCAATTCGCAAAATAATGAGCTTGAGGGATGAATTTGAAATAGCCGCAGCTGGTTCACATTTCCTCTCTATTTCAAAGCAAAGGTTGTGTACCAACGGGATAACGCGCCAAAGTGTCACAGCAGCAAAGCAAGAAACCAAAATAAGTCAGAGTCACATCAAAAGGAGAGAAA
This sequence comes from Eucyclogobius newberryi, assembly GCF_026437365.1. Lineage (NCBI taxonomy): Eukaryota > Metazoa > Chordata > Actinopteri > Gobiiformes > Gobiidae > Eucyclogobius > Eucyclogobius newberryi. Next base: position 15,113,396 of record NW_027315724.1, on the reverse strand, counting down.
GTCAAATTGCCATGAAGGAAGAAGAAGAACTGATAATCTGTTAAATAGTAGCTGCGAGGAACACATCAAAACACGCACACAGGGACACAGTTTTGCAGTGGATTCAGACAAACGGAGCAGCTGAGATGAAATGGAGTGAGAAAACTCTGCGCATTAAATGGCACATTTTGGCTTTGGAGAGAGTGGCTCTTTTTGTGGCGACCTTTTCCGTCACGACGCGCGCGGGGGATTGACAGCTGTGCGTAATGGGCTTCTCGTGCTGCAGCCCCGGGTAGAACCGTGCGCGGGTCGGGCTCATGCGAGAAAGACCAGGCAATTAACCCGTGAAATGTCCCTCCTTTCAGAGCCAGACGCAGACATGTCAAAGGATCAGGGCCACTTCTTTCACAACACCGGGGAACTTTTTTTTTTTTTTTTTTTTGGTGCAGTTTAAAAAAGGACCACGGCTAAAGCGCATGATACGTATTATTTGATGTCGATGAGCGCTCCTTTGGATAAAAAAACTAACAAAAAACATCAACATTGTCTGACATCTGTGCGCACGCAATGTTGAATAATCTAATAATAAAAAAAATACAAAAAAAGAAATGCAGCATAAATGTGCCATGTGCGTATTTTGCGACATTCTCTCCTTTGAAATGTGTTTAATTGGCACAACAGCCTCATTAATGCAGATATCAAACTATTCCGCGCGTTTATGATTTATAATAGGCTACAACACAAATGATGTTTACGTAAGTGTCTCTTGAGTGCTAAAGGTCTCTCACCTCGGCGTTTTCAGGAGACCCTTGGTCCCAGCCATCCTGTCCATACATCCACAGTGCAGGAGTCCTCTGTCCCGGCTGGACGCACGCGGTGGACCTGATCAAGAGCGTCTGAATGAACGTCCCGAGGAGCCAGAGCGGTCCTGATGCGCATTCCCACACTCTCCTCAGCACGAGAGCCTCGCGTGGATGTGACAGAGTGAGCCGCGGAGCGCAGACGGGGCAGGGATATGGGCAGCGCGCGCACACGTCCACGTCCACGCGTATACGTAGCGCTGTGCGTACAAACGGACGCGCACCAGGAGCCAATGTCTCCGAATGGAGCCACCTGCAGTGTGTGCGCTTTGGGACGGGGTTCATAGGGAGGAGAGAGGACCGCGGAACATGTCAACACCACCGGGAAGATCGAATGTATTTAACCAGAAACCGCTCATGGGAGTGCCACTGGGAAAAACATCCATCCAGCTGAACTGGTGGTTTTAAACACTGAAGTGGGTTTTAGGTCCGTTATATGTTCACTAAAAGACCATTCATTGTCCATGAGATTTGTCCCCTTTGGCCTTAGTATAAATGTACAATATTTATAAACCTTGTTTGTTTGCTCATAGAGATGGACATGGTGAATGTCGTTGTAGTGTGTTACATGTTTAATGTACATACTGGTCCTTATCATATAAATACATAATACATACCCCCAAAGATTCTCAGGAAGTCCCCTAGGGTTCTTAGAAAATTGGTCTGAACTCGATTTTGTGAGTTTTAATGAAGGGATTGCATTGTAATTGCTTATATGAAGTTGTTTATGGCTAATTCAATTCAATTATTGTTTGTAAAGTCCAAAATCACAGCTGCAGTTGCCTCGAAGGGCAAGCGTGAAAACAGATTAAATAATGTTCATAGGAATTTAGATATGTCTCAGAATCCTGTGTCCTTAGATAAATGTCCTTGACCCTCCTTCTTAGCAAGGACAAAATAACAAACCTCTTTGGGGAAAAAGTAGAAACTTGGGAGTTCCACAGTGAAGGAGAGATCCACCTCCCTCAGACGGACAGGCGGACGTGCTTCAGTTTGCAGATGGACTGTGGAGCTGGAACCACTCAGGAGGAGAACCAGCTCTTCAATCACAATCATTATTATCCTGAAACCGTTCGTCAGATGAAGAACCGCTCATCTGGAGTAGAGAGCCTTTCTCAGCAGTTAATAATCATAATTGTTTTGTATAGATATGAAAATAATTATTTTTTTCTTGGAAGGAGAAGGATGATTCAGTCGCTAACGTATCCACAGGTCAAATAGGGGTCGTTGGGAGAAAAAGGTTGGGAACCACTGGCCTGGGCAATATATTGTAATGGTGGACTTCTAATCTTTCCAACTCACTAACAGTAGCCATTGGGCCATGGGCCGCCATGGGCCATAATGTTTTATTCCTCCAGGATCATTTCCATTTATCAAACTGCTGTGCACACATTGTATCCTGACATGTGTCCATCAAATGCATTTGCTTTTTTGCACCAAATAATCAAAATCAGAATTTACTCATACAATTCTATTCTAGGACAACATTTTTCAAGCTAACTTTTTTTAACCTTGGATTGAAAAAAATAATGAAAAAACAAAACCCCTGATTTAGGCTTTTTAATGACTCCTAACCAGTCCAGAGCTCTGTAATTATTTGACCAAAATGAGGACTTTAGTTTGTTTTGCAGCTCCGGCTGAACATTTGACACTTCCATGCTGGCAGCTCTCAGAATGGCACCGCGATGGGATAAAGGGTCTCAGATCAAACATAATGTGATTCGACAGTGTTCACTTTGCACACATCATTTAATTACCATGGACAAAAGGATGCATAGTTTGTCAGTACATAGTGTTTATCCCATGACAGTTTTACATCTGTTCCTTTTTGCTGTTATCATCAAGTGTTTATGGTGCAATGTTCTTCCAAAAACCGAACAATCATTTGATGAAATCCAGGAACATGACACATATTTTCCATTAGAAAGTCAAAATAAAAAACAAAAACGACAATCCTGTACTTTGAAATGCAACTCATATTTTTCAGCTAAAATTCTATCCAATATTTAAATGCACAACATTAGTATTTGAATCAATAAAAAACTCAATTCGGCTCCCAATGATTTCACCGTTCTATGGTATTCTGCTGCTCTGGATGATAACGCAGATGTGCACGAGTCTCTATCATCTCAAAGCTGTCATCTTGAACCTAATAATACCCTCTGCTGACAGTAAAGGTGAATTTCCTACAATTCCACAGGACATTTGGTAATCAAGGGAGGCAGTGACCTATCGCTCTCCATTCTCCCACTGTGCCGAGCCAATAGGCTGAAAAACACCAGCACAAGAAAGCAGGGGTCATCGAGGAAACCCACATGTTTTTGTCTAAAACAGAAGCCTATAGTGGTCAAAGCCGAGGTCGGTGCTCGGCTGAAAAGATCGTTGGTGCCCAAAGGGAGAACATATTTTTGTCACATGGATTTCTACATGCTGCTTGTCTGCCACCTTTGCCTTTGATCAGCTGCGCACGATCTTAGGCTCAATTTGCAGCGCGCATGACTCACACAAAGCAGAAACCTTCAGAGCTGTAGAATGGGGGGCAAAAATCTGTCTTTTTCTTTGATTAAAACATAATGTTGATGCGTCGTTGAGAAGCCTTCAGAACCGATAGACTGCTGCATCTCCTTGCTTGTGCTACTTACTGAAGAGGCCTTGGAACTTTTACCGTTTGAACCATCTTAGGTAACACTTTATAATACCGCTTCAACGTATCTGGAAGTCAAGCCAGTACAGTATTTAGACTTTGAAGTAAAAATGCAGCAACGATAACAGCTTGGAGCCACAGAGATGTTTAAATATGGAAATTGAGCCTTAAGTCTTTGCTGGATTGTCAAACCATCTTGCTGCACGTCTCAGTTTGTTGGCGAGTTGTTCTAAGGTGATATGAACAAGTTGGTTGCTTCAGACACATCCCTAATAAGGAACTCCACGAGAAAGTAAGAAGCCTGAGTGTGGCGCAAGAGAGCAAACTCCAGTGACCAGGACACACATCACCAAAGTAGCATTCAGATGGACTTCGCCTTGGAAGAGGAAGCAAGGCCGACCAAAATGAGGAGGATTAAGTCAATAAATAGTAATGTGGCATATGTATTCACCTTATTCCGGAATCTGCCATGTGCGCCGCCATTAATTATGTCCGTCCTTCTGCTTTTATCATTTTACATAGAGCTCCCAATCTCAATAGCAAATGAGTTCTACACAGACTATGACGCCGTTTTCAAGACGTCCAGAGAAACAGTGCATCGTTGACTTGTTGGTGCAACAATGAAAATGTTATGCAAATCAATTTACTTTGTATCATATTTTAGAGGCGAACTCAACCGGAAATGTAAGCAAAGAGAGGCAGAAGTGCGCGGGGCAGAATAAGGTAGGTAATATTCATAAAAACAACTTAAAGGGCTTGTACCTGATGTTGCGGCATGAGTGAAGAACATGTTTCTGAATGAACCATTAGTCCCACCCACTCGGCTGTTGAACCATGACAGATGATCAAATATCCCTGTCAGTTTCTTCCTTATGGTTCTAATCCAACATGTATACCGTGTTTTCCGGACTATAAGTTGCACCTTTTTTCATCGTTATACTTATATTTATACGTATATACTTATACTCCGGAGCAACTTATATGTGATATTATTTGTTATTTTCACACTTACAACCGCTTTTCATACTCCAGTGCAACTTTTTTTTTTCTTTTTTTTTTCTTCTACTCTATTATGCATTTTTTGGCTGGTGCAACTTATAGTCCGAAAAATACGGTATTCAAAATGTTATAGCTCATTATAATGTTAAAATAGCATATTATAATACATTATAATATGTTATAGCTTCAATTGAATTTCTTTTACCCCAAATAATTGCTTTTACGATATACTGTGCGGGGTAAATGACGTTTACCCAAACAAGAGATTAAATCAAGTAATTAATGATTATATCAAGTTAAATGCTTCAAAGTTATGGCTTATTATAACGGGCTACAAACTGCCATGAGTCCAAAAGCTTATTGAATAGAGATAAACCCTATTTATGTATAAGGTAACTAATGCAAGCTAAATCCTTTGTGTTCCAATTAAAGAAACCACTTTATTATAGCATATAAAGAACGCAGAATGGAGCATATCAACAACCATCAGGGCATAATTTGTATTTAGCGTTATTTTTGGCTCTTTATGTGCTTTGCTTATCTTGACAATAACAAAAGGAGCAGGTTTTGATGTATCTTCTTTGCGGTTGCAGAACCACGAGCCTTCCCAACCTCTCCAACTCTTTGTCATCACCAGTTTCTAGATGCAAAACATGCAAAACATTTTAAAGGAGTTCATACAATTGACTTTATATGGACGTTTTGTGTAAAGGAAACTCTTCAGAAACGACCTTTTAGTTTTTGAAAGGGGCCCAGACACAGTTGAATGGTAATTTTGCTGATTTCTCACACATTTCAACAGTTTTTTACCCATTAGTTTTTATGCAGTTCAAGAATTGCTCATTTCTACACATTCTAGTCATATTTAACACAACATTGATGTCTGAATATGAACTGCCAATGTCTAATTAAAATATTTCCTGCACATCACCCACTTATTTGTCCGTCTATATTAGTTCCTCTCGGTTGAAATAATAAAAGCACATTTCAAACATAATTATTGCTGGGATACGACCATGCATTCAGTTAGGTTCAGTCCTTGTTATTCCAGAAGGCATATTTGTCATGTTTCTGTTCTCCCGTTGATCATTATAACCATTTGTGTGAAGCTGGTGGCTCATTTTTCCATCAGGTCACCATGTACTTTTCTTTTTATATATACTAGTCTGACATCTCTCTGACTATTTCCTCTGAAATATTAGTTTTTTTGAGTTATCATTGAAGTAAAAATGAAAAGTACACAGAGCCGCTGATACTCTATAATAAATAAATCTATGTTGAATATAGAGATGCAGATACTTGTCCTGTACTTCACTGTTGCTGTGTTGATGTTTAAAGGACACATAACCCTAACCTTTAGACATTTTTTTCCATGCTGTGACGTCGGCCCCTCGTCAGAAGCATGCGAGGACCGGTGCTTGGTTTCATTCGTGCTTGTTTCATTGATCTTGTCTGCAGGGTAGTTTTTCTCTGCTCCCTTTTTTTCTATATATAGTTTTAATTTTTTTCTAAATAACAAAAACACAAAACAACAAAAATAAAGAAGGTGAGACTAGAAAGAAACAAATCAAGCAGAATGGAAATAATAATAATAATTCAGGTAGGTGTGGCATCCAACCAAAAAAAGAAAGTTATGGCACACAAAAGTCCAAAACAAAAGTCCCATTTAGTCGAGTTTCTATAAAATTTGACAATATTCAAATGGAGTCCATATCTGATTTCTCCCCCATTTTCTGTCAGTTATGTTGTCGGTCCAGTCCAGTTGGTGCCATCCATTTTTCTGTAATGGCCTTCTTCCCGGCCGCCAGAAGTATGTTCCAAAGGTATCTGTCCATGGAAGGGATTTGGATGCCCAGATACACAATTCTGAAATTGAGTGGGATGTTGGTGTCAAAAACACTTTGCACGGCTTTGTTAATTTCTGTGCAACAGGACACTTCCAGAGCACATGATAATGGTGTGCCTCCTGGCAACCACGACTTCTCCAACACTCGGCCCCTCCCTGTGAGTAGTGAGCACTCCAAACATGAGATTCTGTTGTCCTTTATTGTGAAGTACATACATTTTCCCATTCCTCGCTGGTCAAAACAAAATTACACTCTTCTTCCCATTTAATTTGAATGTATTTTGTAGAGTGGCTGTCCAGGTCATTAATGCATTTATGTACTTAAAGGCGCAATGGACGATTTTTCGGCGATTTGAGAACGCAGGCGGAAGTGCGCATGCCACTCCCCCGTGCGGACTGATACAACACACACGTGCGTTTGTTTATTAGCGGATTAACGGATCGCATCGCATCTCTCGTCTCCCGTAGATTTCTGTCCACTTCTGTGTCAGGTCGAACTGTCTTTATCCGTCTTCATTTTGCCCCGTACACTGAGGGAACTATATTATGATAGATCCATGCGCTTAGGTGAGCGGTAGGTGCGTTTTATGATTGATACGTGGCAGGACTAATGATTTATCCACGCCACGAGGAAATATGATAAAAATCAGCCATTCCACCTTTAAGATAATTTTATTCCCCTTGAAACTTCAGATTTATATGTCTTAATAAAGATTCCAGTCAGACAGTCATATAGTTGTTAATATATTTAGTTATATAGATAGTTAATAGTTGTTAATTTCTTGATTATAATAACTTTCTTATTTCCCAAAGTACTCCTTCAACATATCAAAGATTTTAATTTCATTTTCTTTAACAATCTGTCAAAAAATGCCTTTGTACCCTTAAATCTTAAATCTTAAATCTCAAGCCAGTGCTTTTAGGCTTAAAAGTTCTCAGTGGAGGCTTTTCAAAGGAAAACACCTCTGAAGTAAACAACACATTTGAAAGTTTACTTTGTCAAAATAAGCTGCAGTCAAATCAAAAGCTGTGGATCGGGAGGTGAATCCTGGCTCGTGGCTGGCATGAGCTGGTATTAAGCTGAAAGTTCACAAGCTTTTTATTCTACAACAGGAATCAGCCCCTGCGGAGTCGAGAAAGACCTATGAAAATATTAAGAGAAGAATAAAAATAAGATAATTTTTTTGAAGAAAGAAAGTTCCAAAAGAAAGTCCAATCAAATGACGCAACTTAGTCACTTGATAAAAAAAACAAATTAATAATGTGTTTGAATAATGTGAACAGTCTGGCTTGTCCGTAATGTATAGTTAATTCACTTATACTTACAGCTTCTCAAACAGACTTTGGGAGCATGTCTTAGTTGCTTTCTTTTTCTGATACTGGCCCATTGTATGTTTCAGTTATGCCAATGATGTATGGCCCAGTTTTGTTTGCCTCTGTTCTTGTTTATGTTTGTTCATATTCACTTATCTAATCGAACATGAACAAAAAGTGCAACTGAAATGATTCAAAAGTTTCACATGTGCGAATCCTTTACTGTTTTTTCTGTAACGCTTCTCTCACAATTACTACAATTAAAGGTGGTATGGACGATTTTTTTCAGCAATTTTTTTGTCATATTTCCTCGTGGCGTGGATAAATCATTTGTCCTGCCACGTATCAATCATAAAACGCACCTACCGCTCACCTGCAGCCGCGTCAGGCTCGTCCCCACGTTTCCGCGTGCCTAAGCGCATGGATCTATCATAATATAGTTCCCTCAGTGTACGGGGCAAAATGAAGACGGAGAAAGACAGTTCGAGCTGACGCAGAAGTGGACAGAAATCTTGTATCAGTCCGCACGGGGGAGTGCGCATGCACACTTCCGCCTGCGTTCTCAAATCGCCGAAAAATCGTCCATACCGCCTTTAAGAGAGAAAAGTAACCTAAACTTTTTTTTTTTTACCTCAAACTAAATATTACTCACGTAGAGGTAAAAGGACAGTGTCAGAAAAGAACTCAAGTAAATGTACTACCCTCCTGTAACCGTGAGTGAAGAACATGTTTCAGAATGAACTGTTGGCCCCGCCTCCTTAGGTCATTCTCTCTCTCTGATGTTGAACCAAAGTTGTCTGTTCCACTTTCTTCCTCATAGTTTCATCCAACAAGACACATTTTGAAATTTATAGGCAATATCATTCTGTCTGACCTTTTTTCCCCCAGAAAAATCTGCTTCAAATATATTGAATGAAGTAGACGCCATTGTCTATACAAAATACCATGGACAGTTACAATTACCTCATTGTATTCTCTACTGAACACAACACCTTGAATATTCTCATAACCTCCAACTAAACAAACACAAGCAAATGTGGTATAGGTATAGCCTCTGTTGAGAAAAAAATAAATAAAAAATAAGAAAGGCATCATTTACTCTCTGTCAGCCAGTTCTTAGAAGCTATTACAGCTAATGGCCTTGTTAATCAGTGTAATCAAAGCCCACTCTCACCTCACTCACTCCACATTCATTTTGGTTTAACCTTTCCATCCATCTAATCTCTCCCCACAATGGAAACAAACAATTACCACGCCATGTTATGATCCAATGAAAAGGTTAATGGCAGCAGTGCAAAATTTAGTTTCCCATTCTATTGACGTCTGAATAATGTCTGAAATGAATCGATATCAGAATTAAAAAAAGATTGATTGTCATTGTCAGTTAATAAAAACAAGATTCACAAACTAGGGACTATAGGACAATATATTAGCAAAATATGATCGGGTTGACTAAATAGGATAAAAATAAAGATACTGAATACTTTGACTGAATAGATACACACACTTTACAGTTTCGCCAGATTTAAGATTAATTTCTTTAAGCTAGTTTTTAGATATTTGTGTTTTATCGTATAAGTTGAACACAGTATGCTCGAGTAAAGACTGTATTTTGGTCAGATTAAGGTTTGAAATGTTGGATTTAGAGTGCAGGAGCATAAATATTTTAGCCCAGACGAAAAGGTGAGAATATAGAAGTTAGTTGAGCTCTAAACTGCAAGAAACATACATACATACAAACATACATACATATACATAGAAAGAAAGTATATTTTGTTGTTTGCCATGGGAACTTTATAGCTTCAACTCGAATGCAGTCTTGTTTTATTGAGTATCATCATTCAAACTGGTCATGCATGTTTGCAGATCAGTTTTATTTATTTATTATATACAAAAAGGGACAGACAAGAAGCATTTAATGTCACGTGAGTGCAGGACATTGACCAGACAGATGCTTATGTGCTACTTAAATAAATACATAAATAAGTCTGTGGATTACATATATTATATAACAAACAATACTAAATAGTCCTGTGAAACAATAATTATTATCCATCAAATTATACAAATATTACCGATACGTTAGTTCATCCAATCTTCCAGGTTCTACTACTAGTAAAACTACATTGGTAACTGCTCACATGCCGTCACACATTCACACAGAACAAAAAAAAATCACCATTCAATATTTTTCCAATTTTTCTCATCACGATTAATAATCTATAAAGACAACGATTTCAGTGTGCAAAAATGGCACTGAGGCATCAATGACAGACGCTAAGCAAACATGTCCATATGTGTGAATACTACAATGAGAGCACATTCAGGTGACAGATTGGCCGTCCGTCCGGTGAGCAGCAGTGAACAGGCCTGCGGGGTTAGTCCTTCTGCTGCCAGTGACCTTGTTTGGGCCAAGTCAGTGACAAGCATGCTGGGTAATAATGTAGTAACTTGTGTCTAATGCTCAGGACATCAGGGCGTGCATATTCATGAGCCAAAAACCTGAGCTGCCTTATTATATTATATATATATTCAATACTTTTCATGGGTTTTCAATGTCAGTTTTCGATATTAAACACCTGAGTTTGCCAAATAGACTGTGAAACATTATAGATGGTTATAAAAGGAAAAAGTACATAGTAAATCCTTTAAATATTCAACATTTTAAAAGTTGAACCAGACTTTTCATTACTTGAATCGTCTTCAAATATTCAAAAGCAAATTTACTTCAGTTTTTCCTTACACATACACAGTTTATTTATTTGACCATTATTTCATTGGACAGATGTAAGCATAAATGGGGATGAACAATGGGAAGAGACATTCGGGAATTTGTTTGAGCTGGGAATTTATCTCAAAAAAGTCTCTTCCCCTGTCCTGTGCAGTTGGGGGGAGTTCTACAGCTATCAACTCTAAGCTAACACAGAAATAAACGTTCTTCACACTCGCAGAAATAAATACACAGATTTTTTCACTGCGTGTCCATGATCTGATGTGCACCTAAATGAATAAGGAAAAGTGAAACAAAAGCATGTGGTGGAGGAGCGCATAAGGCACAGCACAGCACTCAGGCAGCCCACCCGCACTCAGCACCAGGAAGTGTCGACTCCGGTTGGGAAAAGTGGGCGGGATTGTGTACAAATAACCTGGCGCGCTGCATTTGAGCAGGATGAAGTCCGTCTGAAGATGCATTTGTACGGGGCTAATGCAAGCACAGATCATCATATGCTCATTAACAGACCTCTGAGGGCCAAAATGCGACACACATACAAGCCAAAAATGCCAAAGCGAACATAGGTAAAAATAACCTCTCATTTACTACGCCTTTCCGTCACACAGACGTCTCCATGGATCATTGTCTCTGCTCTCCGTCACCGGCACGCCATGCTGAAACCCTGGAGGTGGGGCTATATTAAGATGGATGTCGAATCGGTGGAATTACAGGTGAAGTGAGGCATGGGACAAACAAAGGGTTAAACAATTCTGAACACGAAGCCATCAAAGTGTGGCTGTTCAAATGATTAATACATTTATATAAATTAGATATTGTTCCCCTTGAAAGTTCTGAAGTATAGTCAGAAAGTTACAGAGGTCATTGCTTTGTTTAATTTCCAAACAATGCTTTTTGAATATCATGCAAACCATAGAGGCTGATTAGAAGTACAAATCAGTTCAGCCGTCACTATGGGTAAAAATGTACTCAGGCCTAATGAAGCAGACTGCGGGCTTCAATAACCACGCATAGACATTGCTGTTAAGGAAACGTTGGCAAGATCAAGAGAACTGAATTAACATCCACAATTATCAGGAACAACAAATGGACTCAACAATTCAATTATTGCTCCCTACCGACAACACTCAGGGAGAAGGTCAAGGCTGCGGCATCATTACTGGGCCCAATGCACGAGAAATATTACTGCCAGACAAATGCCGCTATTTAAAAGGTTAATTATACCGTCTGTGCAAAAGCATTGAGAAAAAGGAGCTCATTAAAGGGGAATGTACAATTCTGCCTGCTAAATATGAGGTAGGAGCTGATGGAGATAATTAGGCGACAGTGGTGTGATTAGTAAAAGCTAACAATATGGGCAAAGCCCTTTTTATCCAGGGTGTCATTTGGGTCAGGTTAAGGCAGTTTTTTGATCCTGCGATTAGGCAAGAGCTCGGAAAGAGCAAGACTGCTGATTGGACATAAAGATATCCACTATATGGAAGAAGATAATGAAGGTGTATTATGTAAGGTTTCAGGGAGATGTCATTGCTTTGCCAGGAAGAGCAAAGTATGGCTAACTGATCTTACAGTCATGAGTTTTTTCTTCCACAGGGTGGCGGGGCGCTCCCTTAGAGATAGGGTGAGGAGCTCAGTCATGCAGGAGGAGCTTGTAGTAGAGCTGCTGCTCCTCCACGTCGAGAGGATCCAGCTGTAGTGGCTCGGGCCTCTTTTCTGGATGCCTCCTAGACATTTTCCCAGGGATGTGTTACGGGCATGTTCCAGCAGGAGAAGGCCCCGGGGAAAACCCAGGACATGCTGGAGGGACTGTGTCTCTCACCTGCAAACTGTGTGTAGAAATAGAAGTCTGGGCATCCCTGCTTAGACTGATGCCTCCGTGACCCATCGCAGGATAATAATAAGAAAATGGATGGATGTTCACACCTGTGCAGGTTTTGACAAAGAACATGATGCAAACTAAATGTGGGGAAAAGACAAAAAAGTCTTCCAATACATCACACCCAATTGACACCAAAGCAGTAAGTGCAGCAGTGCAGCATAAGAGCAGGAATTGCTTTGAATAATACTTGGTCAAGGAATCAACACCAGCAATGTCATAGCCACTTTCAGATGGTGTAATTACCCCCTTTGCTCTAATTAGGTTGGAGTTATAATTTTTCAGCCTCAACTGAGCACCCAAAAACAAAAAATGTGAAACGATGAACTAGGACAAGTTTATTGACAAAGTAGAGAAATGGAATACCCTTTACAACGTCAAATATCAACTTTACAAGGACAACTTAAGAAAAGAGGAAGCATAGTGTAAACTAGTTTTGGCTAGTTTACACTATGTATGGAATTTAGGAATTTCAAGTCTTAATTGATTTCTGAACAAAGTTTGTATCTGTTATAAACACAGTGCAATGATCCTGTTCCACTGCCGGTAAAAATGATAGAATTAAGAAATTTTTGTGGCCAGAAGGTTCAAATGCCCTTCCGTTCAAACCAAAAAGCACCTGCGTTCATAACAATTTTCACACAGAAAATAATTGTATAGGTACTTTTTTCATGAACATATTCGCTGTGTCGTAGCTAAAAATGTTTTGATAGATGTCAATGTCCTTGGCAAGGATCTTGAAATTGCAGTAAATTACACTCAACAGACAGGCGTAAAATAGAAGTTGGATTTACCAATGTGAAATAGTGCCTAAAATAAAACGTTCCGGAATAACTTCAACACATTTAGACAACTTCAATTACAAATAAGTGACAAGCAATTGTTTAAACTTGGCTGGAAGTGGTAATTGGAGGAAATAAAACAGTCTAACCCGACATAAACAAAGGAGAATACTGATTATTCAAGGCAACCAAAACCCTGTGGCAACTTTTTGGGGTAATGACTTTCAAACAAACCAATCATCAAATAGGTCAAACGTCTCGGTCGATAAATGGTGATACATGCATGCCAAAGTAGCAGTTAGCAAAAGGTGAAACTTGATCAAGCATTGTTGTGATGTGACGCTGGTTAGATGAATACGCCAAATAAATCATAGTAGCCACTCAATTAGCTGAGGTCAGAAAGAAAAGAAAATAAACAGGTAATTGACAGTTTGCTAAACTTGACTGCAAAGCGATCAGTACAAAGTCGTTTTGGGTATACAGACATAGGGTAAAAGCAGTTCTTGGGTCTAAATGAGACTGCTGTGCGCTGACTGCATCTAATTATAAAACGTTTTCATTGATTGTAGGGTAAAAGCAGTTCTTGGGGTCTAAATGAGACTGCTCTGCGCTGACTGCGTCTAATTATAAAACGTTTTCATTGATCGCAGGGTAAAAGCAGTTCTTGGGGTCTAAATAAGACTGCTGTGCGCTGACTGCGTCTAATTATAAAACGTTTTCATTGATCGCAGGGTAAAAGCAGTTCTTGGGGTCTAAATGAGACTGCTGTGCGCTGACTGCATCTAATTATAAAACGTTTTCATTGATCGTAGGGTAAAAGCAGTTCTTGGGGTCTAAATGAGACTGCTGTGCGCTGACTGCATCTAATTATAAAACGTTTTCATTTCATGCGCCGTATAGGTTTAGCATTTTGTTCCGGGGGAAGAATATATTGCACCATTAAGAGTGTTCATTACGCGACTGCAGTAGTAATTGAGTAAATGAACTGGTTAATTTCCTAAACAATGCAGGCTTTTAATCATTACAAATTAGGAAGTACTAGTAGGAAATAGTCAAATATTTTTCTTCAACGTCTGAATTCTGCTCCAAACCACAATTACTGAGAGAGAATTGACTGTGAACCTCTCAATCTAAAAGAGCCCCCAGCCATAGCATCCAGCTCAATGTGAATATGTGCACATCCCTACTTGGTTTTTTGTACTAGAGAAAATCTGAACCAAACAGCATTGCAGGTCCATCTAAGGCAGGCATGTCCAAACTAGGGCCCGGCGGCCAAATGCAGCCCTCAGACCAATTTTTGTTGGCCCTCCAGCTTCCTGCTATGTTGGCCCAAACAACAAAAACTAGTACTTTTTACTGTGAAATTGGGAAAATTCAGGCATATTGATGTTATACCAACCTAACATTAATATTCCAGGTAGAATCAAATGCAAAATTTCGTAGATTTACTTTGTCATTCAACAAATTCGACATTGTCAAGTTGTTTGTGGCCCCGTTTAACTTTCAAAATGCGGCCCTTGGTGAAAAAATTTTGGACACCCCTGATCTAAAAGGCTTTGTTGTAAACTGTTGTAAACTTTAAAAATGACATACAGAATAGTTTAGTTAAATGGGAGAAGCTCAGGGTAGAGTCACTGCTCATCCACATCGAGGACAGACAAATGCAAAAAGTGTGATTTTGATAATACTGTGTTGAAAGTCATGTCAAAAGGTAAAGTGAACTTTTTGCCACCATAGGCCATCCTTTAGAATCGTTTGGAGAACTCACGTGGAAACTATGCACTCTCCACACACAAAGACTCCTTACAGAAAGTATACTAACTTTTCCTCCTAATCGACCCACTTAAGATATCCAACTTCTCAAATTCAAAGGGACTACCTGACCACAGACGCAGATACAGTTTGCCCGCACTTGCAACTTGACCAAGCACCAATTCTTCGGCATGACCTCAGCAAGATCAATATCACCAACAAATGACGTATTTTCCCTGCACCACAAAGCCTGAAAAGGAAACTGTACTCCACTTACAATCTCGAGCAGCTACACTAATTTATAATTCATCTTTTTCTATCAACACCACAATCCATTTCGACCACAGTGAATGGTGGCGGCTGTAATGACCCAATTACAAAGCGTACGAACCTCAAAGTGTGCTCTTAGGGAAACCAATGCTGCCTTGTCATACCCAGTAATATTACCAACAAGTCAGTGAATTATGAGCGGTCCGGTAGTGGTAAAGATTTCCTTCTAGTAAAAAATTCATGTGGAAATTGATTCGTTTCGAAGGGCATAAACAGGCCGCTAAAAACTGTGAACTAAATATAGCAACGGGTTTGCTTTTCATCGCCCAAGCATGGTTTATGCAGATCATTTATTAAGATCTATGACAGGCTGAACATGGAGGGGATAAAAGACTTTTCGGGTGTTCGGGGGGCATGAAATCACCTGCTCCGACTGGCGGGTGACACAGTCGGATAAACAAGGGAATGTTAAACTCTTAGTAGAAAAAGCTTCAGTTGTAGTCATCTGGACTCAGTTTGAAAAAATAGACGTTTCGACTCTCATCCAAGAGTCATTGTCAATAAAAGAATTTAGATCGAGAACTCCGATATTAATACTGTTCTGTGGTAAGACCCACCCATTGGGCGGAGCCTTCCTGAAGTAGAAAGAGTTGTTTGTTTCAACAGAAACTCCCCCCTTGTATCTACCGAGCTAGCCTATTCAGAATCTTAATGGGCTATTAGAATCCTCTTTGTCTTTGTGGGACCCTGGCTCAACCACCCTGAGTACCTGATTAGCATCCGGATGTCCTTGTCCTGGTCCTCTACCTTTCCAGGGGTTCAGTAACCCATTATAAATAACAGGAAGATTAAACCTTAGCCCTCCATTTCTGTTTAAAGAAGGTCTTTCTTTTTTAACAAAAATAGCTTCCTTGACTCCTCTTTCAAACCATCTTTTCTCCCTGCTTAAAACCTTCACCTCACCGTCTTCAAACGAGTGATTAGAGGCTTCAAGGTGGAGATGCACGGCGCTCTGTGGTCCTGAACTTGTATTTCTTCTGTGCTGATAAAGCCTCTTGTGTAGAGGCTGTTTCGTCTCACCTATGTACCGTTCTTTACAGCTTTCTTCACTGCATTGGATCGAATAAACTACATTGCTCTGTTTTTGAGTCGGCAACTTGTCCTTAGGGTGAACCAGTTATCAAGGTCAACCAGACAATGACTCTTGGATGAGAGTCGAAACGTCTATTTTTTCAAACTGAGTCCAGATGACTACAACTGAAGCTTTTTCTACTATGGAACACGCCTGGACGAATGAGGGATTACACCGACATTAAACTCTTAGGGAGAAACAGGGGCACAGCTGACTCATTCTTGCATGTTTTCACTTCATCAAACATCCAACCTCGTTTCTGCAATGCCATTTGTTTTTTATACACTGCTTGGTTTGTGATTTTTTTTGTCCCATTTGAATTATTCACCGCAATTTTTGGTAAATGTTATGAATGGCGGCTGCAAACAAAACAAAGAAAATCCGCGTGAAGTGAATGTTGCACAGTACATAAGCCTAAAAAAGTCATTATTCATTCATGTGGTTTACGTGCAGTTAACAGAGTAAGAGAAAAATAATCACTTGAGAGGCTGTACAAATAATAGCTAAATAATGGAAGATGGATGGTGGATGGAGGACTACGTTACTTTTCTGCTTGTTTCCATGTAGATCATATTGCTTTGCCTGGAATGTTCCTTAATATGATATTAAACACATTTATTTGCTGTAGAAAATGTTTTAAAGTCAAGATGTTTCGACTTCTGTCCGATTTCAGCTCGGCGCAGTTCTCAGACCAGCTTCCTCAGATTGAAAATTACCTTTGAACTCTTTCTACGATGGATAACTCCTGGACAAATGAGGAATTACAAAGACTAAAATCTATTTAGCATTTATTCAGTTAGGTACAAGTGTTATAATTGGTAAAACTACCTGACAAACGTGGCTATGTCCCCCTCGAGTTGTGGTTCTCAACTTTTTCAGTCACAATCTCCACAATAACAAACACTGGCATTTGTGACCCCCAACCATAAAAAGTAAGCTACCCCCAAAGTAATAATGCAGACTCATGTCTAATATATGTCTATAATGTTTTGTTTTATTTTGAGGATATAGACACAGAAAACTGACTTTGATAGGCAAACAAAAAATAGCTGACCTGTTAAAAAAGGGTTAGGGTTAGTTAAGTGGTAAAAATATCACACAAAAATGCCACATTTTAAAGTTTTTCCAGTATAAACTATAAAAATCACACATTTCACTTCTTCTGAAAAATGACTAGGATATCATGATTTTAGTGTCATTACAGAGCAATCCAAAACGTTGTTAAAAGGCAAGTTAGTGGGGGGTAAACGGCTAACTAAAAAAATCCTCAAAGCCAATGTTGTTACTAATCTTTGGCATGTCCAAGACTAATAAACTGCAAAAACAACTTCAACCTACATGAATAGAGATTTCCACCATCTCAGGGCTTTTCTTCTCCAAACTACACACCACGCATGTTACAGTAGAGTTCCATAATCGTCTTCCTGATGGAGCCTTTCAAGTGAAGCATTGATCGCACCACGGGCCTTACTTTGCTGAGTTACACTTTAACAGAGTGACTGATGTTCTTCTATCAGCCGAGTCGGAGTGTTCAGCCCGGCGTAAAGGCTGCAGACTGGCAGAACATAGTTTGTTCACCTCTTCTCCTCCTCTGACCTCGCTGAAGGCTCTCACTTCTGCTAATCACCAATAAAGGTCATGGGCCCACTGGAGCTGCCAGGGCCTGTAAGCTAACAGTCTGCCACAGTGAACCAGGGCACTGAGCCGGCTGGCATTTCCTCAGCTGTGGGTGAACTATATTGGTTTGAGACGCCCTTCACTACGCCCTTCCCTTTGACTCCTTTAGGACTTTTAGAATTGCAGTGTAAATCAGGCCCAGGTAGTCTAGTCCACAGAAAGGATCATTTTGTTTCATTGATAGTAATTAACCCTTGGAAATGTAAGCTAAAGTGTTTCCACTTTTTTTATGTGGATCAACCAATCAAAGGTTCACAGCACTTTGATGTGACATGACGTATACACAGCACATCAAGAGCCGCACGTTTTCTGATTGGCTGCCAGGTTCGTCAGGGAGCTTTGTAGCACGTCTGCGTTGATTTGAAACTCAAGTGTAAATAAGTCTAGCCAATTTACCTCAGAAGAACAGCACTAAAGACTTGGGATATGATCAAAGAAAACCATCAGGCCAATGCCCTGTCTTATCTCTTGGAAAATTACAAACAACCCTACACATGTGCTGAACTTTGAGATGCTCCCATCAAGCCACAAGTTAAATGTAGGTATAACAAATAACTCAGTTATCCCATGCTCTATACGATTTGTCAACAGGACCTTGTAGGGAGTTAGAGTAGTGATGACTAGTCTTTTAGTATATATGATACTATATTATACAAAACACGTACAGTTGTTCGCTCAATGATGCCTACTCAGTTGTAACAATAAAAGCATCCAGTATTTAAAAAAAATCGAATTCTTCAACTAGACATTGTACCAATGGGACTATCATCAATATTTTTTGGGTATTCTTACCACACTGTTTTTATCTGAAATACAGAATATTTCTTTTAAATCAATGTGTGGGACTGTTTTACAATGCTGCACCTGTTAAACAATGAATATGCAAACTTAGCCCAGTAAACACAATGGTGTGAGTGGAGATGCTGAGACAGATGGCTCAGTCTACGTTCACTCCAGCGTCCAACTGTCGCCAGATACTGTGCTGTCTCCTTCAATACAATTACAGCAGTGTCCATGTGACGTGTCCAACCACACTACAGCTGCCCCGCCATTCTGCTGCCCAGACTTGTTTACATGCATGTTGTGACGTAGCTTTTAGCTTGTAACAGACGGCTTTATCCTGATCTAACTATGTTGTAAGGCCTCACAGACAGAATAAACATTGCATTAACATGTTGTGTGGAGAGCGAGGCACTATGTGGGTAAAAATTGTTTTGGGAAAAATGTTATCTCTTGTTAGCTCTTTTAATTCACCTAACTTGTTCCTAGTGCTCACAAATCCTTCAGTATTCACACACATTTATTTATTGAAACTGGGGTGGACCACTCAAGCAGAGTCAATCGGAGCACTGCCTATAGCTTCCAGGTTGATGAGAATAAAATACTTTATTATTGCATGCAGTGGCCTCATTTTTGTCACAAAGTCCTGGTTTTACAATATATCCTTTGGTAGAATTTTGGTAGGGAAGAATTTGAGATGCCATGGCCAAATTCAAATAAAACATGATTAAAACTACCGGTAGAGAGGTGAGAGCAGGGCTTTGCTGTGACCAATGAAAACAGAAGAATATATCAGTTTATTTCAAGACAATTATAAAAAACTGTGGACTGATAATGAACTAAATAAAAGTAAGGTAGCAGTTGAAATTGAATATTACAGAGAGAAACGAGAGACGCGTTACTAAACTAGTTTAAAACAGCAGCGTCCGGGGCCTATCCATAGTTCACGTAACCAGGCTGGGACCGTCCTGTGCTGTCCCCCCCAGTGCTAGAGATGTGTCTGCCTTTTGCACCCCCTGAAGTGGAGGTGAATGTCATGTGATTGCAAGAAGGATAAAACACAGCAATTAAAACCATCTCACTCTGTGTCTGTATTAGAATAAAATGTTTTTTTATCTGAATGAATAATACATGTAAATTATGAACAATTTCTCATAATTATGACTTGCAATATTTGACATTTTAAATGATCCCAGGAAGTGTAGCGGATGCAGCACTTTGCAGATGCTAATAAGGTCTAATAAAACAGGTGGCAGACTCTCACCAGAAAAGTTAACACTAATGGTAGTAAGACTGTAAAACATTTTGGTGAGCACATGTTTACCCAAGTTAGTAGCTTTTAGTTTGGCAGAAAATGTGTATCTATATGTTTTGTTTTTTTGTAACTTGTAATAAATTAATCTAGCCAGGACCCCAACTCTTTTCACAAAACAAGTGTAGAGGTTATGCATATTCGTAAGCAGAGTTTTGTGGTTGTCACTCAGTAAAAAGTGGCAAAAACACAGTTGAGCCTCAAATGGCCCTTAGCAGTCTCATTATTCCTGCTTTTCCATGTGGCAAATGGCCTGTCCTGGAGCACTGCACAAAACTAAGTCACTGACATACCTGCACCAGATAAAAAACTATCTTTAAAGTTGACCTGTTTTGCAGCATAACTTGGGATGTCTGCTTTGCTTTTAGTCGATGTTCACAGTGAATGTTAATAGGTTATATGATTTAAAAACATCAACTTCAAGCCATAATATTAGATTTTAAAGTATACTATATTCCAAACATATATAATTTGATTTGATAAGACAATATCAAAAGTCAAATGAAATGTCAAATTAGTATGTCACAATGTATTATTTCATTGATAAAATGTATTCAGCAAATACAGCACAGATTGTCTCAATTTACATACAATCTCCATAGAAGTATCATTATGTTTTCAATCACTTAATAAATGCAGAATTAATGCAAAATAGTATAAGCATAAATAATTGCATCCAAAATTGAAATGCAAATAAAATTCCCTCAGTCATAAGGAAAGCCAAACTAAACTGTTTTTGATCTGGGCATGAACAGTGCAAAGAGCCACTGTCATGACCTCAGGCAGATTCTTCCAGATGTTAGAGCCATGAAACTGAAACACAGATTCCCCATGTTTAGTCCTGACTCTGGCACCAGCAGGAGGCCTGTCCATGTTTAGTCCTGACTCTGGCACCAGCAGGAGGCCGGTCCATGTTTAGTCCTGACTCTGGCACCAGCAGGAGGCTGGTCTATGTTTAGTCCTGACTCTGGACCCAGCAGGAGGCCGGTCCATGTTTAGTCCTGACTCTGGCACCAGCAGGAGGCCGGCCCATGTTTAGTCCTGAATCTGACACCAGCAGGAGGCTGGTCTATGTTTAGTCCTGACTCTGGCACCAGCAGGAGGCCGGTCCATGTTTAGTCCTGACTCTGGCACAAGCAGGAGGCTGGTCTATGTTTAGTCCTGACTCTGGCACCAGCAGGAGGCCGGTCCATGTTTAGTCCTGACTCTGGCACCAGCAGGAGGCCGGTCCATGTTTAGTTCTGACTCTGGCACCAGCAGGAGGCTGGTCCATGTTTAGTCCTGACTCTGGCACCAGCAGGAGGCCGGTCCATGTTTAGTCCTGACTCTGGCACCAGCAGGAGGCTGGTCCATGTTTAGTCCCGACTCTGGCACCAGCAGGAGGCTGTTCCATGTTTAGTCCTGACTCTGGCACCAGCAGGAGGCTGGTCCATGTTTAGTCCTGACTCTGGCACCAGCAGGAGGCTGGTCCATGTTTAGTCCTGACTCTGGCACCAGCAGGAGGCTGGTCCATGTTTAGTCCTGACTCTGGCACCAGCAGGAGACCGGTCCATGTTTAGTCCTGACTCTGGCACCAGCAGGAGGCCGGTCCATGTTTAGTCCGGAATCTGGCACCAGCAGGAGACCGGTCCATGTTTATTCCTGACTCTGGCACCAGCAGGAGACCGGTCCATGTTTAGTCCTGACTCTGGCACCAGCAGGAGGCTGGTCCATGTTTAGTGCTGACTCTGGCACCAGCAGGAGGCCGGTCCATGTTTAGTCCTGACTCTGGCACCAGCAGGAGGCCGGTCCATGTTTAGTCCTGACTCTGGCACCAGCAGGAGGCTGGTCCATGTTTAGTCCTGACTCTGGCACCAGCAGGAGGCCGGTCCATGTTTAGTCCTGACTCTGGCACCAGCAGGAGACCGGTCCATGTTTAGTCCGGAATCTGGAACCAGCAGGAGGCCGGTCCATGTTTAGTCCGGAATCTCGCACCAGCAGGAGACCGGTCCATGTTTATTCCTGACTCTGGCACCAGCAGGAGGCTGGTCTATGTTTAGTCCTGACTCTGGCACCAGTAGGAGGCTGGACCATGTTTCGTCCTGACTCTGGCACCAGCAGGAGGCTGGTCCATGTTTAGTCCTGACTCTGGCACCAGCATGAGGCTGGTCCATGTTTAGTCCTGACTCTGGTACCAGCAGGAGGCTGGGCCATGTTTAGTCCTGACTCTGGCACCAGCAGGAGGCTGGTCCATGTTTAGTCCTGACTCTGGCACCAGCAGGAGGCTGACTCTGGCACCAGCAGGAGACCGGTCCATGTTTAGTCCTGACTCTGGCACCAGCAGGAGGCCGGTCCATGTTTAGTCCTGACTCTGGCACCAGCAGGAGGCCGGTCCATGTTTAGTCCTGACTCTGGCACCAGCAGGAGGCCGGTCCATGTTTAGTCCTTACTCTGGCACCAGCAGGAGGCTGGTCCATGTTTAGTACTGACTCTGGCACCAGCAGGAGGCCGGTCAATGTTTAGTCCTGACTCTGGCACCAGCAGGAGACCGGTCCATGTTTAGTCCTGACTCTGGCACCAGCAGGAGGCCGGTCCATGTTTAGTCCGGAATCTGGCACCAGCAGGAGACCGGTCCATGTTTATTCCTGACTCTGGCACCAGCAGGAGACCGGTCCATGTTTAGTCCTGACTCTGGCACCAGCAGGAGGCTGGTCCATGTTTAGTGCTGACTCTGGCACCAGCAGGAGGCCGGTCGATGTTTAGTCCTGACTCTGGCACCAGCAGGAGGCTGGTCCATGTTTAGTCCTGACTCTGGCACCAGCAGGAGGCTGGTCCAGGTTTAGTCCTGACTCTGGCTCCAGCAGGAGGCTGGTCCATGTTTAGTCCTGACTCTGGCACCAGCAGGAGGCTGGTCCATGTTTAGTCCTGACTCTGGCACCAGCAGGAGACCGGTCCATGTTTAGTCCTGACTCTGGCACCAGCAGGAGGCTGACTCTGGCACCAGTAGGAGACCGGTCCATGTTTAGTCCTGACTCTGGCACCAGCAGGAGGCCGGTCCATGTTTAGTCCTGACTCTGGCACCAGCAGGAGGCCGGTCCATGTTTAGTCCTGACTCTGGCACCAGCAGGAGGCCGGTCCGTGTTTAGTCCTGACTCTGACACCAGCAGGAGGCTGGTCCATGTTTAGTCCTGACTCTGGCACCAGCAGGAGGCTGGTCCATGTTTAGTCCTGACTCTGGCACCAGCAGGAGGCTGGTCCATGTTTAGTCCTGACTCTGGCACCAGCAGGAGGCTGACTCTGGCACCAGCAGGAGACCGGTCCATGTTTAGTCAGGAATCTGGCACCAACAGGAGGCCGGTCCATGTTTAGTCCGGAATCTGGCACCAGCAGGAGACCGGTCCATGTTTATTCCTGACTCTGGCACCAGCAGGAGGCTGGTCCATGTTTAGTCCTGACTCTGGCACCAGCAGGAGGCTGGTCCATGTTTAGTCCTGACTCTGGCACCAGCAGGAGGCTGGTCCATGTTTAGTCCTGACTCTGGCACCAGCAGGAGGCTGGTCCATGTTTAGTCCTGACTCTGGCACCAGCAGGAGGCTGGTCCATGTTTAGTCTTGACTCTGGCACCAGCAGGAGGCTGGTCCATGTTTAGTCCTGACTCTGGCACCAGCAGGAGACCGGTCCATGTTTAGTCCTGAGTCTGGCACCAGCAGGAAGCTGGTCCATGTTTAGTCCTGACTCTGGCACCAGCAGGAGACCGGTCCATGTTTAGTCCGGAATCTGGCACCAGCAGGAGGCCGGTCCATGTTTAGTCCAGAATCTGGCATCAGCAGGAGACCGGTCCATGTTTATTCCTGACTCTGGCACCAGCAGGAGACCGGTCCATGTTTAGTCCTGACTCTGGCACCAGCAGGAGGCTCGTCCATGTTTAGTCCTGACTCTGGCACCAGCAGGAGGCTGGTCCATGTTTAGTCCTGACTCTGGCACCAGCAGGAGGCTGGTCCATGTTTAGTCCTGACTCTGGCACCACCAGGAGGCTGGTCCATGTTTAGTCCTGACTCTGGCACCAGCAGGAGACCGGTCCATGTTTAGTCCTGACTCTGGCACCAGCAGGAGACCGGTCCATGTTTATTCCTGACTCTGGCACCAGCAGGAGGCTGACTCTGGCACCAGCAGGAGACCGGTTCATGTTTAGTCCTGACTCTGGCACCAGCAGGAGACCGGTCCATGTTTAGTCCTGACTCTGGCACCAGCAGGAGGCTGGTCCATGTTTAGTCCTGACTCTGGCACCAGCAGGAGGCTGGTCCATATTTAGTCCTGACTCTGGCACCAGCAGGAGGCTGGTCCATGTTTAGTCCTGACTCTGGCACCAGCAGGAGGCTGGTCCATGTTTAGTCCTAACTCTGGCACCAGCAGGAGACCGGCCCATGTTTAGTCCTGACTCTGGCACTACCAGGAGGCTGGTC
The DNA here is from genome assembly GCF_026437365.1 of Eucyclogobius newberryi. Classification (NCBI taxonomy): domain Eukaryota; kingdom Metazoa; phylum Chordata; class Actinopteri; order Gobiiformes; family Gobiidae; genus Eucyclogobius; species Eucyclogobius newberryi. The sequence goes on along the minus strand of NW_027315724.1, from coordinate 15,089,000 downwards.
CATGTTTAGTCCTGACTCTGGCACCAGCAGGAGGCTCGTCCATGTTTAGTCCTGACTCTGGCACCAGCAGGAGACCGGTCCATGTTTAGTCCGGAATCTGGCACCAGCAGGAGACCGGTCCATGTTTAGTCCTGACTCTGGCACCAGCAGGAGGCCGGTCCATGTTTAGTCCGGAATTTAGTCCTGAGTCTGGCACCAGCAGGAGGCTGGTCCATGTTTAGTCCTGACTCTGGCACCAGCAGCAGACCGGTCCATGTTTAGTCCGGAATCTGGCACCAGCAGGAGGCCGGTACATGTTTAGTCCGGAATCTGGCACCAGCAGGAGACCGGTCCATGTTTATTCCTGACTCTGGCACCAGCAGGAGACCAGTCCATGTTTAGTCCTGACTCTGGCACCAGCAGGAGGCTCGTCCATGTTTAGTCCTGACTCTGGCACCAGCAGGAGGCTGGTCCATGTTTAGTCCTGACTCTGGCAGCAGCAGGAGGCTGGTCCATGTTTAGTCCTGACTCTGGCACCAGCAGGAGGCCGGTCCATGTTTAGTCCTGACTCTGGCACCAGCAGGAGGCCGGTCCATGTTTAGTCCTGACTCTGGCACCACCAGGAGGCTGGTCCATGTTTAGTCCTGACACTGGCACCAGCAGGAGACCGGTCCATGTTTAGTCCTGACTCTGGCACCAGCAGGAGACCGGTCCATGTTTATTCCTGACTCTGGCACCAGCAGGAGGCTGACTCTGGCACCAGCAGGAGACCGGTTCATGTTTAGTCCTGACTCTGGCACCAGCAGGAGACCGGTCCATGTTTAGTCTTGACTCTGGCACCAGCAGGAGGCTGGTCCATGTTTAGTCCTGACTCTGGCACCAGCAGGAGGCTGGTCCATGTTTAGTCCTGACTCTGGCACCAGCAGGAGACCGGTCAATGTTTAGTCCTAACTCTGGCACCAGCAGGAGGCTGACTCTGGCACCAGCAGGAGGCCGGTCCATGTTTAGTCCTGACTCTGGCACCAGCAGGAGGCCGGTCCATGTTTAGTCCTGACTCTGACACCAGCAGGAGGCTGGTCCATGTTTAGTCCTGACTCTGGCACCAGCAGGAGGCCGGTCCATGTTTAGTCCTGACTCTGGCACCAGCAGGAGGCCGGTCCATGTTTAGTCCTGACTCTGGCACCACCAGGAGGCTGGTCCATGTTTAGTCCTGACTCTGGCACCAGCAGGAGACCGGTCCATGTTTAGTCCTGACTCTGGCACCAGCAGGAGACCGGTCCATGTTTATTCCTGACTCTGGCACCAGCAGGAGGCTGACTCTGGCACCAGCAGGAGACCGGTTCATGTTTAGTCCTGACTCTGGCACCAGCAGGAGACCGGTCCATGTTTAGTCCTGACTCTGGCACCAGCAGGAGGCTGGTCCATGTTTAGTCTTGACTCTGGCACCAGCAGGAGGCTGGTCCATGTTTAGTCCTGACTCTGGCACCAGCAGGAGGCTGGTCCATGTTTAGTCCTGACTCTGGCACCAGCAGGAGACCGGTCAATGTTTAGTCCTAACTCTGGCACCAGCAGGAGGCTGACTCTGGCACCAGCAGGAGGCCGGTCCATGTTTAGTCCTGACTCTGGCACCAGCAGGAGGCCGGTCCATGTTTAGTCCTGACTCTGACACCAGCAGGAGGCTGGTCCATGTTTAGTCCTGACTCTGGCACCAGCAGGAGGCTGGTCCATGTTTAGTCCTGACTCTGGCACCAGCAGGAGACCGGTCCATGTTTAGTCCTGACTCTGGCACCAGCAGGAGGCTGACTCTGGCACCAGCAGGAGACCGGTTCATGTTTAGTCCTGAATCTGGCACCAGCAGGAGACCGGTCCATGTTTAGTCCTGACTCTGGCACCAGCAGGAGGCTGGTCCATGTTTAGTCCTGACTCTGGCACCAGCAGGAGGGTGGTCCATGTTTAGTCTTGACTCTGGCACCAGCAGGAGGCTGGTCCATGTTTAGTCCTGACTCTGGCACCAGCAGGAGGCTGGTCCATGTTTAGTCCTGACTCTGGCACCAGCAGGAGACCGGTCAATGTTTAGTCCTAACTCTGGCACCAGCAGGAGGCTGACTCTGGCACCAGCAGGAGGCCGGTCCATGTTTAGTCCTGACTCTGGCACCAGCAGGAGGCCGGTCCATGTTTAGTCCTGACTCTGACACCAGCAGGAGGCTGGTCCATGTTTAGTCCTGACTCTGGCACCAGCAGGAGGCTGGTCCATGTTTAGTCCTGACTCTGGCACCAGCAGGAGACCGGTCCATGTTTAGTCCGGAATCTGGCACCAGCAGGAGGCCGGTCCATGTTTAGTCCGGAATCTGGCACCAGCAGGAGACCGGTCCATGTTTATTCCTGATTCTGGCACCAGCAGGAGACCGGTCCATGTTTAGTCCTGACTCTGGCACCAGCAGGAGGCTCGTCCATGTTTAGTCCTGACTCTGGCACCAGCAGGAGGCTGGTCCATGTTTAGTCCTGACTCTGGCACCAGTAGGAGGCCGGTCCATGTTTAGTCCTGACTCTGGCACCAGCAGGAGGCCGGTCCATGTTTAGTCCTGACTCTGGCACCAGCAGGAGGCCGGTCCATGTTTAGTCCTGACTCTGGCACCACCAGGAGGCTGGTCCATGTTTAGTCCTGACTCTGGCACCAGCAGGAGACCGGTCCATGTTTAGTCCTGACTCTGGCACCAGCAGGAGACCGGTCCATGTTTATTCCTGACTCTGGCACCAGCAGGAGGCTGACTCTGGCACCAGCAGGAGACCGGTTCATGTTTAGTCCTGACTCTGGCACCAGGAGGAGACCGGTCCATGTTTAGTCCTGACTCTGGCACCAGCAGGAGGCTGGTCCATGTTTAGTCCTGACTCTGGCACCAGCAGGAGGCTGGTCCATATTTAGTCCTGACTCTGGCACCAGCAGGAGGCTGGTCCATGTTTAGTCCTGACTCTGGCACCAGCAGGAGGCTGGTCCATGTTTAGTCCTGACTCTGGCACCAGCAGGAGACCGGCCCATGTTTAGTCCTGACTCTGGCACTACCAGGAGGCTGGTCCATGTTTAGTCCTGACTCTGGCACCAGCAGGAGGCTCGTCCATGTTTAGTCCTGACTCTGGCACCAGCAGGAGACCGGTCCATGTTTAGTCCGGAATCTGGCACCAGCAGGAGACCGGTCCATGTTTAGTCCTGACTCTGGCACCAGCAGGAGGCCGGTCCATGTTTAGTCCGGAATCTGGCACCAGCAGGAGGCCGGTCCATGTTTAGTCCGGAATCTGGCACCAGCAGGAGACCGGTCCATGTTTATTCCTGACTCTGGCACCAGCAGGAGACCGGTCCATGTTTAGTCCTGACTCTGGCACCAGCAGGAGGCCGGTCCATGTTTAGTCCGGAATCTGGCACCAGCAGGAGGCCGGTCCATGTTTAGTCCGGAATCTGGCACCAGCAGGAGACCGGTCCATGTTTATTCCTGACTCTGGCACCAGCAGGAGACCGGTCCATGTTTATTCCTGACTCTGGCACCAGCAGGAGGCTAGTCCATGTTTAGTCCTGACTCTAGCACCAGCAGGAGGCTGGTCCATGTTTAGTCCTGACTCTGGCACCAGCAGGAGACCGGTCCATGTTTAGTCCTGACTCTGGCACCAGCAGGAGGCCGGACCATGTTTAGTCCTGACTCTGGCACCAGCAGGAGACCGGTCCATGTTTAGTCCGGACTCTGGCACCAGCAGGAGACCGGTCCATGTTTAGTCAGGAATCTGGCACCAACAGGAGGCCGGTCCATGTTTAGTCCGGAATCTGGCACCAGCAGGAGACCGGTCCATGTTTATTCCTGACTCTGGCACCAGCAGGAGGCTGGTCCATGTTTAGTCCTGACTCTGGCACCAGCAGGAGGCTGGTCCATGTTTAGTCCTGACTCTGGCACCAGCAGGAGGCTGGTCCATGTTTAGTCCTGACTCTGGCACCAGCAGGAGGCTGGTCCATGTTTAGTCCTGACTCTGGCACCAGCAGGAGGCTGGTCCATGTTTAGTCTTGACTCTGGCACCAGCAGGAGGCTGGTCCATGTTTAGTCCTGACTCTGGCACCAGCAGGAGACCGGTCCATGTTTAGTCCTGAGTCTGGCACCAGCAGGAAGCTGGTCCATGTTTAGTCCTGACTCTGGCACCAGCAGGAGACCGGTCCATGTTTAGTCCGGAATCTGGCACCAGCAGGAGGCCGGTCCATGTTTAGTCCGGAATCTGGCATCAGCAGGAGACCGGTCCATGTTTATTCCTGACTCTGGCACCAGCAGGAGACCGGTCCATGTTTAGTCCTGACTCTGGCACCACCAGGAGGCTGGTCCATGTTTAGTCCTGACTCTGGCACCAGCAGGAGACCGGTCCATGTTTAGTCCTGACTCTGGCACCAGCAGGAGACCGGTCCATGTTTATTCCTGACTCTGGCACCAGCAGGAGGCTGACTCTGGCACCAGCAGGAGACCGGTTCATGTTTAGTCCTGACTCTGGCACCAGGAGGAGACCGGTCCATGTTTAGTCCTGACTCTGGCACCAGCAGGAGACCGGTCCATGTTTAGTCCTGACTCTGGTACCAGCAGGAGACCGGTCCATGTTTATTCCTGACTCTGGCACCAGCAGGAGGCTGACTCTGGCACCAGCAGGAGACCGGTTCATGTTTAGTCCTGACTCTGGCACCAGCAGGAGACCGGTCCATGTTTAGTCCTGACTCTGGCACCAGCAGGAGGCTGGTCCATGTTTAGTCCTGACTCTGGCACCAGCAGGAGGCTGGTCCATATTTAGTCCTGACTCTGGCACCAGCAGGAGGCTGGTCCATGTTTAGTCCTGACTCTGGCACCAGCAGGAGGCTGGTCCATGTTTAGTCCTGACTCTGGCACCAGCAGGAGACCGGCCCATGTTTAGTCCTGACTCTGGCACTACCAGGAGGCTGGTCCATGTTTAGTCCTGACTCTGGCACCAGCAGGAGGCTCGTCCATGTTTAGTCCTGACTCTGGCACCAGCAGGAGACCGGTCCATGTTTAGTCCGGAATCTGGCACCAGCAGGAGACCGGTCCATGTTTAGTCCTGACTCTGGCACCAGCAGGAGGCCGGTCCATGTTTAGTCCGGAATTTAGTCCTGAGTCTGGCACCAGCAGGAGGCTGGTCCATGTTTAGTCCTGACTCTGGCACCAGCAGCAGACCGGTCCATGTTTAGTCCGGAATCTGGCACCAGCAGGAGGCTGGTCCATGTTTAGTCCTGACTCTGGCACCAGCAGGAGGCTGGTCCATGTTTAGTCCTGACTCTGGCACCAGCAGGAGGCTGGTCCATGTTTAGTCCTGACTCTGGCACCAGCAGGAGACCGGCCCATGTTTAGTCCTGACTCTGGCACCAGCAGGAGACCGGTCCATGTTTAGTCCTGACTCTGGCACCAGCAGGAGGCTCGTACATGTTTAGTCCTGACTCTGGCACCAGCAGGAGACCGGTCCATGTTTAGTCCGGAATCTGGCACCAGCAGGAGACCGGTCCATGTTTAGTCCTGACTCTGGCACCAGCAGGAGGCCGGTCCATGTTTAGTCCGGAATCTGGCACCAGCAGGAGGCCGGTCCATGTTTAGTCCGGAATCTGGCACCAGCAGGAGACCGGTCCATGTTTATTCCTGACTCTGGCACCAGCAGGAGACCGGTCCATGTTTAGTCCTGACTCTGGCACCAGCAGGAGGCTAGTCCATGTTTAGTCCTGACTCTAGCACCAGCAGGAGGCTGGTCCATGTTTAGTCCTGACTCTGGCACCAGCAGGAGACCGGTCCATGTTTAGTCCTGACTCTGGCACCAGCAGGAGGCCGGACCATGTTTAGTCCTGACTCTGGCACCAGCAGGAGACCGGTCCATGTTTAGTCCGGACTCTGGCACCAGCAGGAGACCGGTCCATGTTTAGTCAGGAATCTGGCACCAACAGGAGGCCGGTCCATGTTTAGTCCGGAATCTGGCACCAGCAGGAGACCGCTCCATGTTTATTCCTGACTCTGGCACCAGCAGGAGGCTGGTCCATGTTTAGTCCTGACTCTGGCACCAGCAGGAGGCTGGTCCTTGTTTAGTCCTGACTCTGGCACCAGCAGGAGGCTGGTCCATGTTTAGTCCTGACTCTGGCACCAGCAGGAGGCTGGTCCATGTTTAGTCCTGACTCTGGCACCAGCAGGAGGCTGGTCCATGTTTAGTCTTGACTCTGGCACCAGCAGGAGGCTGGTCCATGTTTAGTCCTGACTCTGGCACCAGCAGGAGACCGGTCCATGTTTAGTCCTGAGTCTGGCACCAGCAGGAAGCTGGTCCATGTTTAGTCCTGACTCTGGCACCAGCAGGAGACCGGTCCATGTTTAGTCCGGAATCTGGCACCAGCAGGAGGCCGGTCCATGTTTAGTCCGGAATCTGGCATCAGCAGGAGACCGGTCCATGTTTATTCCTGACTCTGGCACCAGCAGGAGACCGGTCCATGTTTAGTCCTGACTCTGGCACCAGCAGGAGGCTCGTCCATGTTTAGTCCTGACTCTGGCACCAGCAGGAGGCTGGTCCATGTTTAGTCCTGACTCTGGCACCAGCAGGAGGCTGGTCCATGTTTAGTCCTGACTCTGGCACCACCAGGAGGCTGGTCCATGTTTAGTCCTGACTCTGGCACCAGCAGGAGGCCGGTCCATGTTTAGTCCTGACTCTGGCACCAGCAGGAGACCGGTCCATGTTTATTCCTGACTCTGGCACCAGCAGGAGGCTGACTCTGGCACCAGCAGGAGACCGGTTCATGTTTAGTCCTGACTCTGGCACCAGCAGGAGACCGGTCCATGTTTAGTCCTGACTCTGGCACCAGCAGGAGGCTGGTCCATGTTTAGTCCTGACTCTGGCACCAGCAGGAGGCTGGTCCATATTTAGTCCTGAATCTGGCACCAGCAGGAGGCTGGTCCATGTTTAGTCCTGACTCTGGCACCAGCAGGAGGCTGGTCCATGTTTAGTCCTAACTCTGGCACCAGCAGGAGACCGGCCCATGTTTAGTCCTGACTCTGGCACTACCAGGAGGCTGGTCCATGTTTAGTCCTGACTCTGGCACCAGCAGGAGACCGGTCCATGTTTATTCCTGACTCTGGCACCAGCAGGAGACCGGTCCATGTTTAGTCCTGACTCTGGCACCAGCAGGAGGCTCGTCCATGTTTAGTCCTGACTCTGGCACCAGCAGGAGGCCGGTCCATGTTTAGTCCTGACTCTGGCACCAGCAGGAGGCTGGTCCATGTTTAGTCCTGACTCTGGCACCACCAGGAGGCTGGTCCATGTTTAGTCCTGACTCTGGCACCAGCAGGAGACCGGTCCATGTTTAGTCCTGACTCTGGCACCAGCAGGAGACCGGTCCATGTTTATTCCTGACTCTGGCACGAGCAGGAGGCTGACTCTGGCACCAGCAGGAGACCGGTTCATGTTTAGTCCTGACTCTGGCACCAGCAGGAGACCGGTCCATGTTTAGTCCTGACTCTGGCACCAGCAGGAGGCTGGTCCATGTTTAGTCCTGACTCTGGCACCAGCAGGAGGCTGGTCCATATTTAGTCCTGACTCTGGCACCAGCAGGAGGCTGGTCCATGTTTAGTCCTGACTCTGGCACCAGCAGGAGGCTGGTCCATGTTTAGTCCTGACTCTGGCACCAGCAGGAGACCGGCCCATGTTTAGTCCTGACTCTGGCACTACCAGGAGGCTGGTCCATGTTTAGTCCTGACTCTGGCACCAGCAGGAGGCTCGTCCATGTTTAGTCCTGACTCTGGCACCAGCAGGAGACCGGTCCATGTTTAGTCCGGAATCTGGCACCAGCAGGAGACCGGTCCATGTTTAGTCCTGACTCTGGCACCAGCAGGAGGCCGGTCCATGTTTAGTCCGGAATTTAGTCCTGAGTCTGGCACCAGCAGGAGGCTGGTCCATGTTTAGTCCTGACTCTGGCACCAGCAGCAGACCGGTCCATGTTTAGTCCGGAATCTGGCACCAGCAGGAGGCCGGTCCATGTTTAGTCCGGAATCTGGCACCAGCAGGAGACCGGTCCATGTTTATTCCTGACTCTGGCACCAGCAGGAGACCGGTCCATGTTTAGTCCTGACTCTGGCACCAGCAGGAGGCTCGTCCATGTTTAGTCCTGACTCTGGCACCAGCAGGAGGCTGGTCCATGTTTAGTCCTGACTCTGGCACCAGCAGGAGGCTGGTCCATGTTTAGTCCTGACTCTGGCACCAGCAGGAGGCCGGTCCATGTTTAGTCCTGACTCTGGCACCAGCAGGAGGCCGGTCCATGTTTAGTCCTGACTCTGGCACCACCAGGAGGCTGGTCCATGTTTAGTCCTGACTCTGGCACCAGCAGGAGACCGGTCCATGTTTAGTCCTGACTCTGGCACCAGCAGGAGACCGGTCCATGTTTATTCCTGACTCTGGCACCAGCAGGAGGCTGACTCTGGCACCAGCAGGAGACCGGTTCATGTTTAGTCCTGACTCTGGCACCAGCAGGAGACCGGTCCATGTTTAGTCCTGACTCTGGCACCAGCAGGAGGCTGGTCCATGTTTAGTCCTGACTCTGGCACCAGCAGGAGGCTGGTCCATATTTAGTCCTGACTCTGGCACCAGCAGGAGGCTGGTCCATGTTTAGTCCTGACTCTGGCACCAGCAGGAGGCTGGTCCATGTTTAGTCCTGACTCTGGCACCAGCAGGAGACCGGCCCATGTTTAGTCCTGACTCTGGCACTACCAGGAGGCTGGTCCATGTTTAGTCCTGACTCTGGCACCAGCAGGAGGCTCGTCCATGTTTAGTCCTGACTCTGGCACCAGCAGGAGACCGGTCCATGTTTAGTCCGGAATCTGGCACCAGCAGGAGACCGGTCCATGTTTAGTCCTGACTCTGGCACCAGCAGGAGGTCGGTCCATGTTTAGTCCGGAATCTGGCACCAGCAGGAGGCCGGTCCATGTTTAGTCCGGAATCTGGCACCAGCAGGAGACCGGTCCATGTTTATTCCTGACTCTGGCACCAGCAGGAGACCGGTCCATGTTTAGTCCTGACTCTGGCACCAGCAGGAGGCTAGTCCATGTTTAGTCCTGACTCTAGCACCAGCAGGAGGCTGGTCCATGTTTAGTCCTGACTCTGGGCACCAGCAGGAGGCCGGTCCATGTTTAGTCCTGACTCTGGAACCAACAGGAGGCCGGTCCATGTTTAGTCCTGACTCTGGCACCAGCAGGAGGCCGGTCCATGTTTAGTCCTGACTCTGGCACCAGCAGGAGACCGGTCCATGTTTAGTCCTGACTCTGGCACCAGCAGGAGGCCGGTCCATGTTTAGTCCTGACTCTGGCACCAGCAGGAGACCGGTCCATGTTTAGTCCGGACTCTGGCACCAGCAGGAGACCGGTCCATGTTTAGTCAGGAATCTGGCACCAACAGGAGGCCGGTCTATGTTTAGTCCGGAATCTGGCACCAGCAGGAGACCGGTCCATGTTTATTCCTGACTATGGCACCAGCAGGAGGCTGGTCCATGTTTAGTCCTGACTCTGGCACCAGCAGGAGGCTGGTCCATGTTTAGTCCTGACTCTGGCACCAGCAGGAGGCTGGTCCATGTTTAGTCCTGACTCTGGCACCAGCAGGAGGCTGGTCCATGTTTAGTCCTGACTCTGGCACCAGCAGGAGGCTGGTCCATGTTTAGTCCTGACTCTGGCACCAGCAGGAGACCGGTCCATGTTTAGTCCTGACTCTGGCACCAGCAGGAGGCTGACTCTGGCACCAGAAGGAGACCGGTCCATGTTTAGTCTTGACTCTGGCACCAGCAGGAGGCCGGTCCATGTTTAGTTCTGACTCTGGCACCAGCAGGAGGCCGGTCCATGTTTAGTCCTGACTCTGGCACCAGCGGGATGCAGGTCCATGTTTAGTCCTGACTCTGACACCAGCAGGAGGCTGGTCCATGTTTAGTCTTGACTCTGGCACCAGCAGGAGGCCGGTCCATGTTTAGTCCTGACTCTGGCACCAGCAGGAGACCGGTCCATGTTTAGTCCGGAATCTGGCACCAGCAGGAGGCCGGTCCATGTTTAGTCCGGAATCTGGCACCAGCAGGAGACCGGTCCATGTTTATTCCTGACTCTGGCACAAGCAGGAGGCTCGTCCATGTTTAGTCCTGACTCTGGCACCAGCAGGAGGCTGGTCCATGTTTAGTCCTGACTCTGGCACCAGCAGGAGGCTGGTCCATGTTTAGTCCTGACTCTGGCACCAGCAGGAGGCTGGTCCATGTTTAGTCCTGACTCTGGCACCAGCAGGAGGCTGGTCCATGTTTAGTCCTGACTCTGGCACCAGCAGGAGGCTGGTCCATGTTTAGTCCTGACTCTGGCACCAGCAGGAGACCGGTCCATGTTTAGTCCTGACTCTAGCACCAGCAGGAGGCTTACTCTGGCACCAGCAGGAGACCGGTCCATGTTTAGTCCTGACTCTGGCACCAGCAGGAGGCTGACTCTGGCACCAGCAGGAGACCGGTCCATGTTTAGTCCTGACTCTGGCACCAGCAGGAGGCCGGTCAATGTTTAGTCCTGACTCTGGCACCAGCAGGAGGCCGGTCCATGTTTAGTCCTGACTCTGACACCAGCAGGAGGCTGGTCCATGTTTAGTCCTTACTCTGGCACCAGCAGGAGACCGGTCCATGTTTAGTCCTGACTCTGGCACCAGCAGGAGACCGGTCCATGTTTAGTCCTGACTCTGGCACCAGCAGGAGGCCGGTCCATGTTTATTCCTGACTCTGACACCAGCAGGAGGCTGGTCCATGTTTAGTCCTGACTCTGGCACCAGCAGGAGACCGGTCCATGTTTAGTCCGGAATCTGGCACCAGCAGGAGACCGGTCCATGTTTATTCCTGACTCTGGCACCAGCAGGAGACCGGTCCATGTTTAGTCCTGACTCTGGCACCAGCAGGAGGCCGGCCCATGTTTAGTCCTGACTCTGGCACCAGCAGGAGACCGGTCCATGTTTAGTCCTGACTCTGGCACCAGCAGGAGGCTGGTCCATGTTTAGTCCTGACTCTGGCACCAGCAGGAGGCTGGTCCATATTTAGTCCTGACTCTGGCACCAGCAGGAGGCTGGTCCATGTTTAGTCCTGACTCTGGCACCAGCAGGAGGCTGTTTCATGTTTAGTCCTGACTCTGGCACCAGCAGGAGACCGGTCCATGTTTAGTCCTGACTCTGGCACCAGCATGAGGCTGACTCTGGCACCAGCAGGAGACCGGTCCATTTTTAGTCCTGACTCTGGCACCAGCAGGAGGCCTGTCCATGTTTAGTCCTGACTCTGGCACCAGCAGGAGGCCGGTCCATGTTTAGTCCTGACTTTGGCACCAGCAGGAGACCGGTCCATGTTTAGTCCTGACTCTGGCACCAGCAGGAGGCTCGTCCATGTTTAGTCCTGACTCTGGCACCAGCAGGAGGCTAGTCCATGTTTAGTCCTGACTCTGGCACCAGCAGGAGGCTGGTCCATGTTTAGTCCTGACTCTGGCACCAGCAGGAGGCCGGTCCATGTTTAGTCCTGACTCTGGCACCAGCAGGAGGCCGGTCCATGTTTAGTCCTGACTCTGGCACCAGCAGGAGACCGGTCCATGTTTAGTCCGGAATCTGGCACCAGCAGGAGGCCGGTCCATGTTTAGTCCGGAATCTGGCACCAGCAGGAGGCCGGTCAATGTTTAGTCCTGACTCTGGCACCAGCAGGAGGCTGGTCCATGTTTAGTCCTGACTCTGGCACCAGCAGGAGGCTGGTCCATGTTTAGTCCTGACTCTGGCACCAGCAGGAGGCTGGTCCATGTTTAGTCCTGACTCTGGCACCAGCAGGAGGCTGGTCCATGTTTATTCCTGACTCTGGCACCAGCAGGAGGCTGGTCCATGTTTAGTCCTGACTCTGGCACCAGCAGGAGACCGGTCCATGTTTAGTCCTGACTCTAGCACCAGCAGGAGGCTTACTCTGGCACCAGCAGGAGACCGGTCCATGTTTAGTCCTGACTCTGGCACCAGCAGGAGACCGGTCCATGTTTAGTCCTGACTCTGGCACCAGCAGGAGGCTGACTCTGGCACCAGCAGGAGACCGGTCCATGTTTAGTCCTGACTCTGGCACCAGCAGGAGGCCGGTCAATGTTTAGTCCTGACTCTGGCACCAGCAGGAGGCCGGTCCATGTTTAGTCCTGACTCTGACACCAGCAGGAGGCTGGTCCATGTTTAGTCCTTACTCTGGCACCAGCAGGAGACCGGTCCATGTTTGGTCCTGACTCTGGCACCAGCAGGAGACCGGTCCATGTTTAGTCCTGACTCTGGCACCAGCAGGAGGCCGGTCCATGTTTAGTCCTGACTCTGACACCAGCAGGAGGCTGGTCCATGTTTAGTCCTGACTCTGGCACCAGCAGGAGACCGGTCCATGTTTAGTCCGGAATCTGGCACCAGCAGGAGACCGGTCCATGTTTATTCCTGACTCTGGCACCAGCAGGAGACCGGTCCATGTTTAGTCCTGACTCTGGCACCAGCAGGAGGCCGGCCCATGTTTAGTCCTGACTCTGGCACCAGCAGGAGACCGGTCCATGTTTAGTCCTGACTCTGGCACCAGCAGGAGGCTGGTCCATGTTTAGTCCTGACTCTGGCACCAGCAGGAGGCTGGTCCATATTTAGTCCTGACTCTGGCACCAGCAGGAGGCTGGTCCATGTTTAGTCCTGACTCTGGCACCAGCAGGAGGCTGTTTCATGTTTAGTCCTGACTCTGGCACCAGCAGGAGACCGGTCCATGTTTAGTCCTGACTCTGGCACCAGCATGAGGCTGACTCTGGCACCAGCAGGAGACCGGTCCATTTTTAGTCCTGACTCTGGCACCAGCAGGAGGCCTGTCCATGTTTAGTCCTGACTCTGGCACCAGCAGGAGGCCGGTCCATGTTTAGTCCTGACTTTGGCACCAGCAGGAGACCGGTCCATGTTTAGTCCTGACTCTGGCACCAGCAGGAGGCTCGTCCATGTTTAGTCCTGACTCTGGCACCAGCAGGAGGCTAGTCCATGTTTAGTCCTGACTCTGGCACCAGCAGGAGGCTGGTCCATGTTTAGTCCTGACTCTGGCACCAGCAGGAGGCCGGTCCATGTTTAGTCCTGACTCTGGCACCAGCAGGAGGCCGGTCCATGTTTAGTCCTGACTCTGGCACCAGCAGGAGACCGGTCCATGTTTAGTCCGGAATCTGGCACCAGCAGGAGGCCGGTCCATGTTTAGTCCGGAATCTGGCACCAGCAGGAGGCCGGTCAATGTTTAGTCCTGACTCTGGCACCAGCAGGAGGCTGGTCCATATTTAGTCCTGACTCTGGCACCAGCAGGAGATTGGTCCATGTTTAGTCCTGACTCTGGCACCAGCAGGAGGCTGACTCTGGCACCAGCAGGAGACCGGTCCATGTTTAGTCCTGACTCTGGCACCAGCAGGAGGCCGGTCCATGTTTAGTCCTGACTCTGGCACCACCAGGAGGCTGGTCCATGTTTAGTCCTGACTCTGGCACCAGCAGGAGACCGGTCCATGTTTAGTCCTGACTCTGGCACCAGCAGGAGACCGGTCCATGTTTAGTCCTGACTCTGGCACCAGCAGGAGGCTGACTCTGCCACCAGCAGGAGACCGGTCCATGTTTAGTCCTGACTCTGGCACCGGCAGGAGGCCGGTCCATGTTTAGTCCTGACTCTGGCACCAGCAGGAGGCCGGTCCATGTTTAGTCCTGACTCTGGCACCAGCAGGAGGCCGGTCCATGTTTAGTCCTGACTCTGACACCAGCAGGAGGCTGGTCCATGTTTAGTCCTGACTCTGGCACCAGCAGGAGGCCGGTCCATGTTTAGTCCTGACTCTGGCACCAGCAGGAGACCGGTCCATGTTTAGTCTGGAATCTGGCACCAGCAGGAGGCCGGTCCATGTTTAGTCCGGAATCTGGCACCAGCAGGAGACCGGTCCATGTTTATTCCTGACTCTGGCACCAGCAGGAGACCGGTCCATGTTTAGTCCTGACTCTGGCACCAGCAGGAGGCTCGTCCATGTTTAGTTCTGACTCTGGCACCAGCAGGAGGCTGGTCCATATTTAGTCCTGACTCTGGCACCAGCAGGAGGCTGGTCCATGTTTAGTGCTGACTCTGGCACCAGCAGAAGGCTGGCCAATATTTAGTCCTGACTCTGGCACCAGCAGGAGGCTGGTCCATGTTTAGTCCTGACTCTGGCACCAGCAGGAGGCTGGTCCATGTTTAGTCCTGACTCTGGCACCAGCAGGAGACCGGTCCATGTTTAGTCCTGACTCTGGCACCAGCAGGAGGCTGACTATGGCACCAGCAGGAGACCGGTCCATGTTTAGTCCTGACTCTGGCACCAGCAGGAGGCCGGTCCATGTTTAGTCCTGACTCTGGCACTACCAGGAGGCTGGTCCATGTTTAGTCCTGACTCTGGCACCAGCAGGAGGCTCGTCCATGTTTAGTCCTGACTCTGGCACCAGCAGGAGGCCGGTCCATGTTTAGTCCTGACTCTGGCACTACCAGGAGGCTGGTCCATGTTTAGTCCTGACTCTGGCACCAGCAGGAGGCTCGTCCATGTTTAGTCCTGACTCTGGCACCAGCAGGAGGCTGGTCCATGTTTAGTCCTGACTCTTGCACCAGCAGGAGGCTGGTCCATGTTTAGTCCTGACTCTGGCACCAGCAGGAGGCTGGTCCATGTAGAGTCCTGACTCTGGCACCAGCAGGAGGCTGGTCCATGTTTAGTCCGGAATCTGGCACCAGCAGGAGGCCGGTCGATGCTTAGTCCTGACTCTGGCACCAGCAGGAGGCCGGTCCATGCTTAGTCCTGACTCTGGCACCAGCAGGAGACCGGTCCATGTTTAGTCCGGAATCTGGCACCAGCAGGAGGCCGGTCCATGTTTAGTCCGGAATCTGGCACCAGCAGGAGACCGGTCCATGTTTAGTCCTGACTCTGGCACAAGCAGGAGACCGGTCCATGTTTAGTCCGGAATCTGGCACCAGCAGGAGGCCGGTCCATGTTTAGTCCGGAATCTGGCACCAGCAGGAGGCCGGTCAATGTTTAGTCCTGACTCTGGCACCAGCAGGAGGCTAGTCCATATTTAGTCCTGACTCTGGCACCAGCAGGAGATTGGTCCATGTTTAGTCCTGACTCTGGCACCAGCAGGAGGCTGACTCTGGCACCAGCAGGAGACCGGTCCATGTTTAGTCCTGACTCTGGCACCAGCAGGAGGCCGGTCCATGTTTAGTCCTGACTCTGGCACCACCAGGAGGCTGGTCCATGTTTAGTCCTGACTCTGGCACCAGCAGGAGACCGGTCCATGTTTAGTCCTGACTCTGGCACCAGCAGGAGACCGGTCCATGTTTAGTCCTGACTCTGGCACCAGCAGGAGGCTGACTCTGCCACCAGCAGGAGACCGGTCCATGTTTAGTCCTGACTCTGGCACCGGCAGGAGGCCGGTCCATGTTTAGTCCTGACTCTGGCACCAGCAGGAGGCCGGTCCATGTTTAGTCCTGACTCTGGCACCAGCAGGAGGCCGGTCCATGTTTAGTCCTGACTCTGACACCAGCAGGAGGCTGGTCCATGTTTAGTCCTGACTCTGGCACCAGCAGGAGGCCGGTCCATGTTTAGTCCTGACTCTGGCACCAGCAGGAGACCGGTCCATGTTTAGTCCGGCATCTGGCACCAGCAGGAGGCCGGTCCATGTTTATTCCTGACTCTGGCACCAGCAGGAGACCGGTCCATGTTTAGTCCTGACTCTGGCACCAGCAGGAGGCTCGTCCATGTTTAGTTCTGACTCTGGCACCAGCAGGAGGCTGGTCCATATTTAGTCCTGACTCTGGCACCAGCAGGAGGCTGGTCCATGTTTAGTGCTGACTCTGGCACCAGCAGAAGGCTGGTCCATATTTAGTCCTGACTCTGGCACCAGCAGGAGGCTGGTCCATGTTTAGTCCTGACTCTGGCACCAGCAGGAGGCTGGTCCATGTTTAGTCCTGACTCTGGCACCAGCAGGAGACCGGTCCATGTTTAGTCCTGACTCTGGCACCAGCAGGAGGCTGACTCTGGCACCAGCAGGAGACCGGTCCATGTTTAGTCCTGACTCTGGCACCAGCAGGAGGCCGGTCCATGTTTAGTCCTGACTCTGGCACTACCAGGAGGCTGGTCCATGTTTAGTCCTGACTCTGGCACCAGCAGGAGGCTCGTCCATGTTTAGTCCTGACTCTGGCACCAGCAGGAGACCGGTTCATGTTTAGTCCTGACTCTGGCACCAGCAGGAGGCTGACTCTGGCACCAGCAGGAGACCGGTCCATGTTTAGTCCTGACTCTGGCACCAGCAGGAGGCCGGTCCATGTTTAGTCCGGAATCTGGCACCAGCAGGAGGCCGGTCCATGTTTTCGTCCGGAATCTGGCACCAGCAGGAGACCGGTCCATGTTTATTCCTGACTCTGGCACCAGCAGGAGACCGGTCCATGTTTAGTCCTGACTCTGGCATCAGCAGGAGGCTAGTCCATGTTTAGTCCTGACTCTAGCACCAGCAGGAGGCTGGTCCATGTTTCGTCCTGACTCTGGCACCACCAGGAGGCTGGTCCATGTTTAGTCCTGACTCTGGCACCAGCAGGAGGCTGGTCCATGTTTAGTCCTGACTCTGGCACCAGCAGGAGGCTGGTCCATGTTTAGTCCTGACTCTGGCACCAGCAGGAGGCTGGTCCATGTAGAGTCCTGACTCTGGCACCAGCAGGAGGCTGGTCCATGTTTAGTCCGGAATCTGGCACCAGCAGGAGGCCGGTCCATGCTTAGTCCTGACTCTGGCACCAGCAGGAGGCCGGTCCATGCTTAGTCCTGACTCTGGCACCAGCAGGAGACCGGTCCATGTTTAGTCCGGAATCTGGCACCAGCAGGAGGCCGGTCCATGTTTAGTCCGGAATCTGGCACCAGCAGGAGACCGGTCCATGTTTAGTCCTGACTCTGGCACCAGCAGGAGGCTGGTCCATGTTTAGTCCTGACTCTGGCACCAGCAGGAGGCTGGTCCATGTTTAGTCCTGACTCTGGCACCAGCAGGAGGCCGGTCCATGTTTAGTCCTGACTCTGGCACCAGCAGGAGACCGGTCCATGTTTAGTCCTGACTTTGGCACCAGCAGGAGGCCAGTCCATGTTTAGTCTTGAATCTGGCACCAGCAGGAGGCCGGTCAATGTTTAGTCCTGAGTCTGACACCAGCAGGAGGCCGGTCAATGTTTAGTCTTGACTCTGGCACCAGCAGGAGGCCGGTTAATGTTTAGTCTTGACTCTGGGCACCAGCAGGAGGCCAGTCCCTCAGGTCGGACATATATTTTGGTGCAAGGCTGGTTTTGTTAGTTTTCACTGTCACCTAAAAACAATGAGCAGAATCAAAGTTTGTTCGTAGATATATTCAAAGCATGTGACTTGTTCTTGAAGTAGGGTGTAGTTTATATACTTTTTTGTGATTGCTCAATTCTGATTTGTAAAGGTTTATAGGCATTTTTTATAAATTGAACAATTTTCTTTCTATGTGAAGTGCCACAGGGTTTATTACTTGGACCGATATTGTTTCAAGCATGCGGCGTGTGTATTGTCTATTTTTGTTCTGTCAAAGTGCATTTTGACATTTCTAATCAATAATAACTGCTGTCTAGAAGTTGGAAAAACCACTGGGAAGGTACACACTGAGGTCTAAACTGGAGAGACAGGCCAGTAAACAAAGACCTAAGGAGAATAGGTTTGGAAAGAATCTTTTCATTGGAGGAACAGCTGTGGTTGACAGTTGCATATGAGCTCTTGACCTTCACACAAGGTGCCGCCCGCCAATGGAAAGGAATTTAGCTTTATTTAAATTGCCCAACTGATAAAACAGAGAAGAAAAAAAGAGATATTTGGTAAAAAAAATCTTTCTCTCTGCAAACTATTTGGCCGCATTCTAATTTACTTCCACCTCACAAGTACAAGATTTGTATGTTTTAAATGTCATTATAACACTGTCCTCATAGTCCAGCTCTCCCTTATCTGTCTGAAACAGCCTATATGCTTCATTAGTCACTGTCAGGAACATTATAGATTAAAAGGCACAGTATCTCTTTGGAGCGCTCCTCTATCCCTCGTGGACCTGCCATCTCCTTGACAGATGCACAACATATCTGGACATAATATATTCCTTAATTCCAATGTTATGAAAACTGAAAAGGTTATAATCATTTAGCACATCCTCACAAATCAATAGAGCAGACCTGATTTGTCATGCTTCTGCTGACATCTTACTGACCCTGGTGGTTGACCATGAAGTGCGATGTTTGCTCAACACCGATTACCAAGATTTTTCTCACCTCCTACTGTGAGCACAAAAAGACAAAGTCAGTGTTGGACCAGTAAAAAAAATAGATTGTTTTTATGTTACCAGATGGTGTTTATTTCTTCATTAGTTGTCTCAGATCATCAAATCTCCAGGTATCTGATATGTCGAACTATATGGTAAGTAGTGCAAATGTAGTACTTAGGGTGTATTCAAAGTCTAGAAGATTTAACAGTTATGTGTAGTTTATATCCCACTGAACTGTAATTGACTCTAACTGTAAAGATTAGATGCTAGATTTATACAAAATAAATATCAGAAAGTAAATGTATTAGATGGACATGTTTTCTTCAAAAGTATTTTCTCAAGCTGTCTAAAAGTTACGCCGTCCTATTTCCCATAATTTGACAATAAATAGTTGAAAGTGTGGTTGTTTTTCAATTATTTCAAATTGTAAATACAAAATATATACATTTTTTGGCCTATGTGTATTGTTTGTTTGCAGTCAGTTAGTCAGTGGTTATTAGTCTTTGTATTTTGATTTGTATGCATGTTTTGTATGCTCTTGCAATATTAGGAGGACTCATTGACGTCAATAAATTAGACACAACATTATTTGTCAATGCAGCCCATACACAAGTGTTTCTTAATTATTAAAGGCGGTATGGACGATTATTCGGCGATTTGAGAACGCAGGTGGAAGTGCGCATGCCACTCCCCCGTGCGGACTGATACAACATACACGTTTGTTTATTAGCGCGACGGAGCGCATCGCATCGCTCGTCTCCCGTAGATTTCTGTCCACTTCTGCGTCAGCTCGAACTGTCTTTATCCGTCTTCATTTTGCCCCGTACACTGAGGGAACTATATTATGATAGATCCATGCGCTTAGGCACGCGGAAACGTGAGGAAGAACCGCACTCGGCTGCAGGTGAGCGGTAGGTGCGTTTTATGATTGATACGTGGCAGGACAAATGATTTATCCACGCCACGAGGAAATATGATAAAAAAATTGCTGAAAAAAATCGTCCATACCACCTTTAAGTACTTATACTTTAAGCCGAATGCAAGGCTTATTTTGTTTGTTAGGGTTAACCGTAACCCAAGCTGTGGGTCTGTACGATGGAGCAGATTCATCAAATGTGTACTGAATATTCTGTGGATTGCTTTCAATGTCTATGTAGTACATTTGACCGAAAATTGGGATTACATAAATGATTTGTTTATTTTTTTTAAAATTTGGATTAATGCAATATATATATATATATATATATATATATATATATATATATATATATATATATATATATATATATTATTGAGGTAAAACTTGTGTAATATAAGATGATTGATGATGGTTAGTATGTAAAGATATCAACAGGCTGTGCCACCTCCAGCAGAGTAGGGAAGCTTCGAACCATTAGCTTGTTCTTTCTATTGAGCTCGTTCACACTACACGAATCAGAGCGAGAAAATAAAGACAGATAATCACTGCTGATGTACACCCGCTGTTAGCGCCCCATCTTCTCGTGATTAGCCTACTTCAGACACAGCAGCGTGCGCTCTGATTACAAGCTCCAAGCCCATCACACCTGCGCCAAAGGCAACAAAAACTGCTGCGCTGCTTACCATGCATCTATGAAGGGCCCTTGATTTGAGAGCATATCCTGGGGACAAGGCAGAGACATGTAGTGGTGGGGGGTTTTCGCAACAGCTTTGGGTAAATCAACATGAAGTGCTGAGCAATATGGAAGCACTGCTGAGCACAAAAGCTGTTGTCTGGTGGCAATGTGTGGTGCTGACTCCAGAGTGGCTGATATGTGCTGTCCTGTATTAGACCATTCAGCCGGGGCATATCAGCAGACTGTGTCAATTTACAGGGAGAACAAGTTAACTTTGTGTCATAATACAGCAAGCTGAAAAAAGCCAAAACGTGTCTGTGTGTGTATAATTCATAGTTTGACAGTGGAAAGTTATTTTAAGGTAACTGCATTTGAGGTGTTGCTGGGGACACTGCATCATTGGCCACGTTTATGGTCAGGAGTGGCAGGAAGATTGATCTTGCATGTGTATTTTAGATAAATGTTAGTATCAGAAGCACCCAGAGAGGACAAGGAAAGAACCTGTAATAAATACATGATTCAGGGATCAAATCTGTATACCTCCTTGTTGCTTTTATATGGCACCATAGTGGCACTATATTATGCTTTTTTTGGTAGTTCATACAAAAAGATGCAAATACAGTCCATTAAAACAAGTACCTGAGGTAAAGCTAAACCATCTAGGAGATAAATTAGAAGAATTAGAAGAATCAAAAGAGGGTGGGAAGGAAGCGCACGAAGTCACAACACTAATCTGTGGGACCTGGATGCTTAGATGGTGCAGCCGCAGGAAGGGGCGTAAGAGGGGTGTGGTCCTACTCCTGAACTCAAAGGAATAATAGAGGATTTTTAGCTGATTTGAGAACTCAAGCAACTGTTAGTCCCTTTTTAAAAAAAATTGCATGGGCATGCGCACACTCACCCCCCCACCCTCCTGTTCTTTCCAAGAGGCCGGCCGACCATCAAACCTCGCGCGGAAGCAGGCAACAGCCCCGCTGCTACACGTGCGTTTGTTTATTAGTGTGACAGATCACATCTCTCGTCTCCGCAGATTTCCGTCTCTCCTGAATACACTGAAGGAACTCACTAAACACTCACCGGCATATCAACCACGCATGCGCAGCCAGAGAAACGTGCTGCTATCCTGGGAACGAGACTGCAGGTGTGCAGTAGGACGCAGGGAATTATTCACATGTGGGAGAACTACTCAGCTGTTCACGCCACGAGGAAATCAGACTCAGATCAGACTCGCCACAAATCCTCTATTATTCCTTTAAGATAACAAACTTATCTTCATGTAAATTAATGAAAGAAAGTTCCCCCTTGAGTGGTTAGAGTTTGAGGCTTTTTATGTATTATATATTAGCTTTAGTTTAGAGCTTGCCCATGTAAAACAGGCCACTTGAAACAAACAAACAACCGTAGATCCAAGCTGTTCTCCCAAAGTACATTTTAACCCACAAAATGTTATCCTGCTCTATTTAGCCCGACCCAGATGATCACACACACTGTAGACTCAGGTGTTCGCTTCATACTTCAACATCCATCACGCTGTCCTTGAAGAAGCTGCTCAGCCTTCAGGCTCATGTCAACATCTACATACGGCTGTTTTTAAAGCGGTCAAGTACGGCAGCCATGAGGTTCAAAACGCGGCCATCTGTTACAATGACTGTGTAAATGTTAAATGTAGTGGCTGTAAAATACGCTTCTGCTGGTTTAACTACAGAATTACAGAATTACACATTGGTTTGGTCTGGCAAATCAATGTGTGGTCTGCAAACATGAATAAGTTTTACATCAAAGTATATGTACCATACCTAAGAACATACATAGGTAGTAATATTGTTTATATTAAGGCAAAATCTAACATAGAATAAGATAGAAACCATAACCTGAACTTGACTATTTGTTAACTTTTTGTTACTCCGAAAATGAAGCCTTCAGTTTTTTCAAAATACTGAGTAAGGCAACAATCAGGAAAGATCACACGGTCAGTTCTTTCTGTGAAGGCACTGGCAAGGTCTCACTCCTTTGTCGAATCAAGGATACTGCAACCTCACAACTTCTAAAATCCAACTTTCAAACATGGTGCAAGAACAGCCATGTCACCCATTATCTGGAACACTGGGAGAAACTACAGTGAGGCAGTGCATCATCAACATTTAGGAGCAACATTTTTAAATTACGTGTATTATGCTAGATAAAATTTTAGGAGTTTTAACCATGTCTCAAAGTTGTATTTAGAGTGACTTATATGAGTTTTCAACTGCATTCATGACGCCTAAAATTCACATTTTCTCCTACACCTCTTTGTTCTCAAATGGTTTATTTTTTCCGTTTTACTATCTTATAGATAGATTTCAGCATCATGGGGTTGCCAGTTTGGCACAATTTATATCAAATCTGCTGCTCTCTCCTGTGAACTGTAGCTAACCAGAGCTGTCTGCAGGGGCTGGAAGAACTGTGATTTGTTATGATCATGCATTACGAGGCAGGCAGGAATTGGCTCTGCAGTTTGAATCAGGTGTTAGAGGTCAATATTCGTGTTTTGAAATCTAAACTAATGTTCCATGTGTGTCATAGATATGTATTCTCTAATAAGCCAGAAACGTCAAGCATGAAGGCCTTCTGAGAAAACCCAAGATAAGATATTCCTTTATTGTCCCACATGGGGAAATTTCATTGGGGGACAATAAAGTTTTCTATTTTTTCTCTTGATTTGTATTGTTGTACTAGTCCATCCCCTCCTGGTCTTCCCTGCTGATAGTGTCAACACATCATCACACAAACATATGCAGCTCCTCCTCCCACACTACCTAATATTACATAAACGGGCCGCGCCCCCACTTACCCTTCCATCTGTCCTGGGGTATATTTGTGGCTCGCTGTGGGGTTGTGGCACCAGTTAGAGAGAAACATGTTGCCTCGACAACGAGGCTGTTGCTCATGAAGAGATGTTTCCTGCCTGGTGTTTTACCAGAGCCCTGCCCCACGATCCCCTCACGTATAACAGCTGTAAGTGCCTAGGATTTCATTTAGCTTGCCTTTCCATGCACACTTCCCCCAGCTCCTCTGGGAGGACCACAAGGTGTCTAGGAAGCATCTGGAACAGATACCTGGGCCAACTCAGCAAGCGCCTCTCGACACAAGGGAGCAGCGGCTCTACTCAAAGCACATCCCATGTGAGTGAGCTCCTAAATGTAGCTCGAAAGATTAACTTACTGTATTCTCTATGTTCCAAACACATACGGATACAAAGGGGGTTCTGTCCATCCTGTGTGTGGTTCTATCCTTCATTTGGTCTGTTTGTGATCTTTTCAATCAATGATTGATCTTGATCAATTTTAATTTCATACCCTGACAAATGTGTATGCTAAACGTGACCGTTTCTATCAGGTACCTCCCGCATAAGCAAACTATTATGAACTTGTGTTTTCATTCAGTGTCAACCATCAACTGTTACTATTTACAGTCATTTGTTCTGAAGTACAGTGATCCCAGATCATCTCTTCAAAGCACATATTAGTGGTTGGGTACGTGCACAGTAAGGGAGGAGCTAACTACACAAACACAAACAAACTAGTGGTTTACAGAAAGGCTATATGTAGTTAGTTAGGTCTATTGAACTAATTTAAGGTGTGAACCTTCACCTGGGGTTTTGCATTATCATCCATATTTATTTAGCCAAGTTAATGAACATACATCATAAAACTCTCATTCATGGACACTGGAGACAGGTTGGGTGAAGTGTCTTGCCCAAGGACACAACAACAGTATTCCAGCGGTCTCCCAACCAAGTACTAACCAGGCCCAATGAGTTGACCCTTCTCAAACACAATGACATATTTTCCATGACCACGTGATTTGTCTTTCCACATAGTTGTTTCAGAAATGAGAAGCCACTCACAGCATCAGTTGGGCTTAAATACCGTGTTGCAGCTGAAAGATCATCACCTGCAGCAGTTCTCCACTAGGAGGCTCGGACCTACTGTATTTACTTTACTCCCCGGAAAGGACAGAGTACAATGTGACTAATATCAAACAAAACACAAAATAATGAACACATTCAGTTGATCTAAAATAAATGGAAAAACATGATGCAAAATACACAATTATATAGAACTACAAGTATGGTGAGCAACTACTCTTAAACTGTAGGTAACTTAAAGGCAGCAGTTTATTACCTACCTCTGGCCACTGTTTTAACCTCTGAACTCACTTTAGAAAACTAAATATCTTACAGTTCAGTGAAGGCCCGCATCACGGCAAACAGCGAAGACATCATGGTAATTCTGGTCCACCTCTGCCCTTCGTGTCATCACTTAATCTGAAACGCACACAAAGAAAAAGCTTTTTAATGTGAGCCATATTAAACAGCAGATGGCTTTTTCAGCCACGGACCACTGCCTCTCCTCCCAGATGTTTGGCGAAGATAACATACTGTATATGTAAGCAATTTCAGGCACAGCGGTCTGTTCCCACCCCACACTGGGCTCAAAAATGTATAATATACTCCTTCCAATGCAGAGAGCGATGTACCAAAGGGAGATACTGGCAAAATATGCATCCCCTTATCGCACAGTGCACAAATGTCTAAACAAAAGCTAAATAGATTTCCTGTTTTAATGAAACAAAGCGGATCAATGCGGGCCATCCTAATCCTAATTGGTATTCACAAATTCACGATGTAGGGTATTATTTCATATTGTGAATTTAATAATATCTTCAGTTTTGGTAATAAAAAGGGCCATGCCAAATGTAATCTATTAAGGTTATACCACAGTCTAATACTAATTGGCATACATGTACTGTTCTGGAGGTAAATGTGCAAGTGTTTTTACTCACACTATATTTGAGGGTAGCACAAGGGTTAGAAAAGAGGAAGCAGATGTTTGAATATGTCTAAGTGAACTGAAAATAACAGTTTTTCATATGGCAAAGTGAAGCAGAAGTGAACAACCACAGCTCTGTCAGTCCTGGCACCTCGTTCTTCCAGGTTTGTGATTGATACAATTCCTATCAGAAGCATCAAGCAGCAGTCAATGTAGTAAATGTAAGTCTTCACAAGAATGAAATCAGGTATCTCACCTCTAAAATTCTCTTTGATTCAGATTTATGCACATGTTTTTTCACATGATGCCAGGGAGGGACGTGGTTTTACACATTTTCCTGTGTGAGACGTACCAAGAACGACCAGCGATGCCGCGGATAATGTTATCTAATAGACTAAACTAATTATTATCTGTTGGACCGAGGCAGCGTTATAATACTGTGGCACAGAGTCGCTAGGCCCAAAGTAGGACTGGGCAATATGTGTGTGTGATGATGTGCTGTTTTGGTAAAATCTCCATCATGATTCACAAGTTTCCTCTTGAATGCAGCACTTTGGTAAAAAAAAAAAAAAAAGACACATTTTCCCACCTGGTCAGCCTCAACAATGCTGAGTGAATTTCAAAAAGCGTACACTTTCAGAAGAAGCAGATGATAATTTAGTTATCTCTTCAAAGTAATACAGATATTACGTTGACATAACTGTAATCTGTAATCCCCGCGCTCATAGCTTTGAAAGATGGTTCAAAGGCAGAGGTCAAGGTCAGGAGTTTGCATGTTCTTTGTGTGGGTTTTCTTAACGGGAACTTTCCTCAATCAACTGTTAACATGCACAATAGGCTAAACTTCAAGCTAGTTACGCTTCACAACCAACATTCAAGATCTGGACATGGGTCAATTACTGTTCGCCAAAGACTCCAATACCAAAGAGCACGATCCACACATTCTGAAAGAGTCTGTGCGTGATTACAGTGTTGTTCACCGTGTCACCGTTCTGATGAGGTCTCAGCAGTTGTAATGAGGTTGTGGGGCGCAGTCATTTCGATTGCTGAATATTGAGGTCAGTCTGCACATGATCCTGAAGAAACGTGATATCGCCTTGTTGTTGTCGCCCATGTTAATCTCGTACATACAGACAATAATTGGTTCCTGTAAGGATTAACACACACAGGTCATATCCTCTGATGAGTGCTAATGACAGACGCTAACTTCATTAGTTCTCATTTAATTCATCCCGGACAGAAAAATCTACGAGGACATTGGGCGTTATAGATGGAATGCACTTGTGACTGATGTTTAGTTCTTTGTATGGATTTAAGGTCAGCAAGAGTTCTCGTTGGTATAATTCTACCAACAAAATCTCCTCCATGTCATTGGAAAAGGCAATCAACCTTTGGCTTTCTCAAACGATCCGCTGCGTGAACAAAGACCTCATTTGACGATTGTGTATTTAAGATAAAGGACACAAAAGCAAATGCATATTGATTAGCATTGGCTTATTGATACCTGCTGAGCCCCGGAGCTATTGTCTTGCTCAAGGACACGAGAGAAGATGTGTCCCGCCTGGTGATTAGCTTTAGCATTACAATATCTCTGTGGATGGATTATGGGTTGTTTTATAAATCCAAATAGCTTCTTAAGCCAAAGTAATACGTCAAATGTTTTATTGATTTAAGGGATTAAGCTCCCAGAGGCTTTCTTGTCATTAAGGAAAATAAAGTGCGCAACCCAAATCTCTAAAATCTCAGATCACATTGATTGGTTGGTTTGTGTACACACTAGGGCAGGGGTCTCTAATTATATTTTGACCTGTAATGTGGCGTGGTGGGGTTTCTCGCTTGTCTCCATTAAGATTGATTTGGTTTAATGCCATACTGTGGAACATTCCTGGCAAAACATTTAGTTTGTATCTGATAAGAAAATCAAGTGAACAGAAGTAGAAGACCAGCTCGACATCAGGAACACTGCAGGTTACACTAGACAGGCACTAGACTTTGTGATCACACAGAGTTGACCTTTCTGTCCTTAAATAAGATGCTTCTGGATCAGATTGTTGAGGAGATGAATCATTGTGAGCCAGTGGAAGGAGCCCAACAAGCTTGCTTTTTGTTATCAAAGCAACAACGGAGAAACTACTTCATACTGCAAAATGGAAATGAAAGTGCTTTTGAGTGAGACAATAGCTCCAAGGACAAAAAAAGAGGCAAAAAGGAACAAAACAACAACATATTTTGTCAATTGTGCTGCCAATAATTCTGCCAGTGTCGAAATGTTGTAGAGGAGATGAGCATCCTGCTTAGACACAGCATTACTGTGTGCCAAATTGCATTTTCGGTTAGCAGCAAAAGAAAGTTTAATTCTGTCACCTGGACAAAAGTTTTTTAAGAGTTTTTTTGTTTTTTTTAGAATTGAATTTGTTTCCTCAGAGGAAGGTTAAGGTTATTGTCCCTGTAGGGAAGTTTGTCTTCTGCATCCGACCCACCCTTCAATGCCGCTGGGGCCACCTGTCAGGAGCTGTGGTCACTGCAGTGTGGAGCCAGGCTTGGGCAGGACAAACCTTCACTGGTGCTAAGGTGCATGTTTTGGGTTGATGGGGGGAACGAGAGTGCCCAGAGGAAATCCACCCAGACACGGGGAGGAACATGCAAACTCTACACAACTAAATTGCCAATACCCAATCTCGGTAGCTTAGCAGGGATGGGTCTTATTAGCACTTCAATGGGAGACAGCTGGAATTCCTGGTGCCACAGGGGGCGGTAGTACATACTGTTGTGTTGTCGTTGGGCAAAATACTTGTCCAAGTATACTGGTGTATGAAAGAGAGGGAGTTTGTGGGAGAGAATGTGGGACAACAGATACAAATGATCATGTATCTTCATTAACATGCAATGTCCCGTCCAAATAAACAACAAGTAAGGAGAAGAACACAGAAAGACCTGGTCGAACCTGTGACCTTCTTGCTAAAATTAAGAGCGGAAAAACATTTTCACTCAAAACTATTTTGTCCAGTTGCATTTTCTTCAGTTGCTATTGAACTTACCCCGATGAATGAGGGTATTATTATACAGATTATACAGAAACCAGCTGAACCTCCTGCACCACCTCAATGATACTACTTAATTACTTCTGCAAAAGTGTCATGTTTCAGAAGAAACTGTGGCTATAAGAATTCACTCTTGCACGTTACTTCTTTGTCTTCATATTCAAAGTATGCCTCTCATTTTGGCTTTTTTTCCAGAGATCATTAACGTTACATGAAGGTCATTCACATGTGTAGTAGCAGGTCATTGGAGCAGTGGGTAGTAAGCAAACCCTATGACCTCATTAGTTTTACATAATATATCACATAGCATCTATTATACTATTTAAATCCTCCTCCCACAGTTGTTACTGGCGTCATGAGCGTTCTCACTTCACATCTGCTGTGACTGGATGTATCCCAGGTGCCAGAGCCAGAATGCAGAGGCACAACAGAACCAGGGTGCATGCTGGGTAGAAAAATAATTCAAAATCACCACATTGCACTTGACTGGTGCATGTTATGTAGGGTGTTTTGCGAGACATAGAGACTGCTAAGATATTGTTAATAGTTTATTTATAACCCAAGTGTGAATAAATCACAACTGGTTTGAAAACAGTGAGACTTCCCATTATGTCTGTGCTTTAGGCCTTTTTGAATGGCAGATTGAGAAAACTGTGCATATCTGTGCTGAGCCTTAACCACTCACAGGAAGATGGAAGGTTTGTTTCATGGTAAAGTGTGTTTGCTTAAAGGCGGTATGGACGAGTTTTCGGCGATTTGAGAACGCAGGCGGAAGTGCGCATGCACACTCCCCTGTGCGGACTGATACAAAACATACGTTTGTTTATTAGTGCAACGGAGCGCATCGCATCTCTCGTCTCCAGTAGATTTCTGTCCACTTCTGCGTCAGCTCGAACTGTCTTTCTCCGTCTTCATTTTGCCCCGTACACTGAGGGAACTATATTATGATAGATCCATGCGCTTAGGCACGCGGAAACGTGGGGACGAACCGCAAGCGGCTGCAGGTGAGCGATAGGTGCGTTTTATGATTGATACGTGGCAGGACAAATGAAGCCTGCGTAAATTCAGCCTGGAAGACCTAACTCCACCCATCTACGTCAAGGCCACCCGCTCCCCAGCTCAACCGACGCACCCAGCCCGGGCCTCGGCCACCATGGAAGGATCCCTCTCCCCAGCGCCATCATCGCACTCAAGCGGCGTCCTCCTGTCCGTCTGTGAGAGTCAGATCCCTCACTTCACCATGGACTCTTCCAGGTTTCTGCGCTTATCCCAAAGAGGTTATGAAGTTTTTCCTGGCCAAGAAGTAGGGTGAAATGTCAGGGGGCATCTGCACCATGGCCCTCGCACCTGCTCCTCATCCCCAATCAACGTGACCCCGTGTCCCCGCTCCCAATCAGCGCACAGGCGGTCGCATTTAAGCCCTCAGGCAGATGGCTCGGCCGCTCAAACCGTACTGCGACCCACCACCTCCCCAGCTCCTCCTCTGCATTCCCCTCATCCTCTACCTTCTCTTCACATCTACCACCACCAGTCTCCAGGCTCCAGGGGGAGACATCTAATACAAATAGATCATGGAGTGCCCATGATTGCAACGTCTTCCGCCGGGGTCTGAGCGCCAAATAACTCACGAATAAAGCTTGCTAAACAGTCCATTTTCGTGCTCTCTTTGTCTCTCCAGGGTGAAATGATTTATCCACGTCACGAGGAAATGTGATACAAAATATGCCGAAAAAAATCGTCCATACCACCTTTAAAGGACACATATCATGCAAATTTGGCATTTAGCTGGTTTTAAGCTGCGGGGATCCAAATAAGATAATCCTTTATTGTCCCACATGGGGAAATTTCATTGGTGCAACGCAGGTAGATACAGAGGTAGATCCAGAAGAACAGATCACTTATAGGAAGTCTGAAAAACACTTTCAGTAGAAGATCTCCTATAAATAAATAAAAACTCCCATAGACAAATAAATAAATACCATTTCATGTGATCCCGACAGTAATTGCACATGAATATGTGTCACGACAGCACATAGACTGCACATGAATTCCAACAGCAATTGCACATACGACAGAATTGCACATCAGTATTAGGTTAGGTCAGTATTGCGACGGGATAACGTGACGATCTCCGGTAAGACGACTGTTCTCCGCAGTTTCATGAGTTCCTCCTTTGTGTAAACGCGGTACGGCGCCGGCCGGGGGGCGGGGCCGGAGCCGGGGGGCCGGAGCCAAAACACATCGCCACGACACGACGAAAACACTCAATCCAGCCGAATAAAGTCAAAACAAGTTAATTTAAAGCGATTCCAGTGCGTGTCCCGATCGTTCGTGAAGTTCCTCTTTCATATAAACGTGTATATAAACGTGTACCGACGACACGCCGTACTTTAGCGCGGCCGGAGGGCGCGGGGGGGCTGGTGGGCTCGCTCGGAGCTAGCTCACGTCACAACAACACAACGAACGCAACGAAAAATGCTCAAATCCAGCCGAAAAAAGTCCAAAACAGTTGAATTAAAAAACTATTCCAGCGCGTGTCCCTATCGTACAGTAAAATAGAAAAAATATACTAACTATATTTACAAAATATAGGAGATAAAGCACAATAAGTGTGAGAAAGAAGAGAGAGCGTTTACACCGGGCTGCCAGCTGTACCAGCGCCTTATGACGTAACAAATGTAGTTTAGTTTGTCATACTTTTTTTTTTTTTTTTCTAAAACATGAGATGCCAAACTACAGGTACTCAAGAGTATGCTAATAACAATACACTTAATGCATATGTAGCTCATCTAATTTATTATGCTAGTATTTAATTGTGATGGTACAATACACTGCTAAATTATTATTACTTTTGTGTGTTGGATTGTACATTTATCATGGAGCACTTGAATTAGGGTGCACGTCCATGAAAGGGGCTGTACCTGGACGGCGTGTGGAGTTAAAAGTAGGTCAGCCACACCTATTTATTGTGTTGAGTGTGGCCCAGGTGTGTTCTGGGTGTTGTACCCCTGCGTGCCTCAAATGTGTGTATTTTGAACCGTGGACTTATTAAAAGTTGCAAAACAGAATGTATCGTCGTATCATTCGAGAGTGCAACACATAGTATTTGTTCTTTAATGAATACGACTGATGACATCTTGCGTATACGTGTGTGACCATTCATCCAGCCAATAGAGCTCCATTTAATTTGGTCCTGTAAAACCATGGGGCGGGTTTATGACAAGGTATATAATGTACGCTCAAATGAGACAGTGAATGGTTGACAGTGATGGATCCATGCGCGGACAAACCTCTGCTGACTCAACTGCATTATCCTGATTAAACTGGAGATTAGCTCTTGCCTGCACTCGCTCCATTGTATTTCTATACGTTCCCCAGGCTGCAGGCTTTCTCATTGGCAGGCTAGAAACATTCATCAGGACTTTCATGGCACAGGCAATTGAGCTCAACATTTCACGCTACTGTGGCTGCTATTTATGTATTTTCTGCTTAATGTGTGCAGCCACCATCTTGAACCGAGTGGCAGTCATGAGGAGAGATGCACAGCTGAAGTTTATTCTAATATAGCACTAGAAATAGTACCTACATCAATTGTTTGTGCTTTAGTCGGAGTTAATAACCTTTGTGATTACAGAATGTATTTGTACTTGTGGGCTGTGGTAATTAAGCACGTTCTGCAACTACAATCGTTAGAATTGGCAGTGGTGAAATCAAGAAGTGATTATTATCCTCCAACAAGTTTGTTATGGGTTCAAATCCCCGAAATTGTGTCCCTGCAAGACACATCATGTATGGCCTATTCCAGTCGCATCGCCTGAGTGACAGTTGTTTTATACAATAGGTTATACGCAGTCATTTATAAATGTTAGTGAAGCAAAGTGATAAGACAATACCAAGACTCGCAAGATAATGTATAGTTTTTTCCTCTCCCTTATTTACGTTTGTCAATTTTTCTCTAGTTTTGTCTAACCGTGGTCAGTGTTACTCAGTTTGCCTGGTCACTATTCCCTTTCCCATGTCTCAGGCCAAACTCAGACAGAGTTTGTTCATTTCAGTAACACATGGGAAACAAACATGCTCATTGGGCCTCTATCGTTTAGACCAAAATCAAACTTCACTCTCCTCAGATTACCAGCATTTATTCATTAATTAATCTGCATTATTTTTAACTTTTCTTTTGCACATGTAACCTCCCTGTTTGTATTAAAAGATAAAAACAGTGAGAACCAAAAAGCAGAAGCATAAACACAAAAACTGCAGACCTATACATACAAAACTGTCCAATTGATCAGTCACGGCTGCCATTCCACCACTGACCCAACCACAATACACGTCTTTGAAAAGTACAAGGTCAATGAGCTCGATGATGAATAAAATACTATTATTATGCATGCTTATTTGCACATTCTTTACAGAAGCAGCCCTTTAGAGTTGCCTTTTGCCTCGCAGGGAATTGCACTTCTCCCTCCATCAGCAACAGCAGTAAAGTGTTGATGGAGGAGGTGTGTGTGAGAGCGAAAGTGGCAAGTAAAACTCACACTGTTCACCAGATCCTGCCTGGGACATTCAGGTTTGAATGTGCATCGGAATAAAATGTGTAGCAGAGGAAAGCAAAGCGGTAATGCAATGTTCCCAAAAGTTGAAAAAAACATCTCGTTTGTATATAGAAAAGGGTCTGAATTTTAAAGAAAAAACTGTCACCAAAATATGGGAAGGATCATTTTGACAGTTTATTTTTTTTCATTTGAATTATGATAAAGAATAAAATACGAGGATTTTAATAACACA
The DNA here is from genome assembly GCF_026437365.1 of Eucyclogobius newberryi. Classification (NCBI taxonomy): domain Eukaryota; kingdom Metazoa; phylum Chordata; class Actinopteri; order Gobiiformes; family Gobiidae; genus Eucyclogobius; species Eucyclogobius newberryi. The sequence continues at coordinate 15,056,428 of NW_027315724.1, read as the reverse complement.
ATGTCACTGAGATGCAAGTACAAACTACAACCATATAATCTCTTGCATTTATTGAAGGTTTTTCTCAGTAAAGTTCATCCAACAGGTTTAGAAGTGGCATTTAATGTGTGAAAAAAGGTGTTTTGAGGGACAATGTCTCTCTGTTGCCTGGGAATGTCTTGGAATCTGTGTTCTGAAAAAAATAAATATAAACTTCCTGTTTGTTTAATATGGCAGCAGTGTGTTGTATTCAGGGCCGGCCCAAGCCTTCAGGGGGCCCTAAGCGAAAACATTTTTGGGGGCCCCTCACCACGTCATCAGAATCAGTTTTATTGCCATTGTCAGTGAACAATTCACATATGGAACTTTCTTCAACGCAAACAAAGCGCACCAAAACTCCAGGGCATCCGTTTGCCAGTTAGTTTATTCTCAACACCTCACAAGCTCAAATATTGATAACTTAAATCCCACAATGCAACTTGGTATTCCGCTGACATCACCTCTACTCCCTGTACAAATAACACACGTCCCAGATATGTTTTTGGGCGTATTTGGGGGCGTTAAGGGTCGACAGCCACATTAGCAGTTTAAATGAATGAACAGGGGGGTCTGGGGGAGATTTTCAGACCTTTTTTGGGTCTTCTGCTGCATTTTAATGTGGTCCAGCCGGCTAAAGTAAGAGTAAAATGTTGAGGTTGTAATGCTATAAAATGATGATGTGATGAAACTGTGCCAGGAGAAAATGATTAAAGCCAGTTATTAATACATTAGTGTACTTAATTACTCAATACAATATTGGCTATGAAAAATAATTATGGTCAAATTGATTCATTTTAACTGAAAATGTAAAAGTAATAGTTATCCTTACTAATTTATCTTTTACAGCTCCCAACTGTTCCTTCTTGCCAAAGTGACAAAACAAGTTATATTAAATTAAATAAAAGGCATAAGCGTTGCTTGATTAACAATTAACACTGATAAAACAGTGCAAACATATTATTCCCAGAGAATGAACAGAACGAGAAGTGAAGGTCCAAATCTCGCTATAGTGAAGAGACTGTGTTTCTGCAACTTTGCCACTTTTGTATAAAAATATATAGTATTATTCTATAACAGACGTAATCATAATATGTCTGGTTATTTTTCACTATCAATTTATTATAATTTATAACAAATAGTCTAATGATGCTTTTTAAATAAATGTAAATGTTTTATTGCTCTATTAAAAGTGAATTACAATAGAAATGTTTGTTCTGATCAGAACATCACACACTGGACTCCTGCATGAAACAATGCTGCGATGTGATTGGCTGATGGACCTCACGTGCATAAACCTTTACGTTCCTCTTATTGCACTTTAAGAAGTCAAAGTAAAACAGACATCACGAGTCACGATTGACCTCACACATGGTGATGTGAGAGAGGGACGCAAACTCAAACCGCTCATCTCTAACTGAGGCTGCACAGGGGCCCGGGACAGGGGCCCGGGACAGGGGCCCGGGACAGGGGCCCGGGACAGGGGCCGCACACTGTTCACTCCAAAGTCTCACGTCAGAGGTTCTGGACGAGACGGCGCTCGTCCGGACCGGATCTCCGCCTCTTAGTGACCGGGGCATAGACGCCCCTCACCGGCCTCACCTGCAGCTCACACTACCGGGCTGGTGTAAATGTTAAGCTTATTATCTTTCATTCAGACACATTGTGCGCGGGGCAGAGCTCTCGTCGCCTCCAGCCTGAGCGAACTAACGTGACAGAATCATGTTGTTTCAAACAGCAGCATTAACCGTCTCTTTGTAAGAGAAGTTCAATACCTGGAGAGTGTTGTTGAGTTTGCAGTTTCTTTACATCGTCAAGAAGTTTCTTCTTTCGTTTTTCGGCACCGGGAGATATATTCCTCTGGACATGTGGACCACGTTATGTTGTGTTTATGTTTTGCTCTCGTTCTGCTCGCGCACAATGAAGTTGACCAATCAGCGCAGGTCTGGTGTCTTGGTTGCCAGATTGTCATTACAAATAAATGTGGTTTGTGTGTTATGTTACCGCTGTGTGCGCTGCCGCGCCAGCAGCGCTACTACACTAGTGGCGCACGCTGCGCTTGCACTTCGCATAAGACGGGTTGCCAGATTGGGGGCCCTATTAACGCCTCGGGGCCCTACGCGGCTGCTTAGTTCGCTTATAGGCTGGGCCGGCCCTGGTTGTATTGTTATAAACGGTGACCAGAAGGAGAAGGGTTCTTTGATTTCGGTATTCTTATGAGTTTTGAGTTGAAATAAAGTGATTAAGATTTTTTACCGAAAGATGTTTTACCTTTATTTCTAGTTTGTGAAGATTTGAAGTTTTCTTGGCGATGTTTAGGTGTTTCAGGAGTATATTTGTATGTGCGTCTGAGGGATTTGCAGAGGGAGGGGGACATTGGGACGTGGCAGCTCAGAAGTGAGGATATGGAGGATGTGATCGTCGTATGTGTGGGCAGTGTCTGGTGTCTGCAAGAGTCCGATGAGAAGCCCATTTAAACATTCTGTGACCGGTGTAATGAGTTCTATGTAGGATTTTGTATTGTATAAGTTATAAGTTTGTGTTCTTTGTCAAATAGAGTCGATATTTAAGATGAAGATGAGATTGGAGCCCAGGAGCTGGCATTGAGAGCAAAAACTAGATCCTCCTTATTTTCTTGGCTTTTTTGTTGTTTTGAAGCTGATCATGTGATATTGGTGGTAAAATATGTAGTTTGGTGGCTTGAACTTTGATGAGAATGATGACTTGACGTGTTTGTGGAGAAAGGACGAGCTTATTGTGTTGAAGAACGTGTTGTAAGAGGGTTTTCCGCCCATGTTGTAAAGTTGATGGCTGTGTTGTTGCTCAGAACATCAGGGTTGTTCCAGATTGGTGTGTGACCTGAATAAGATATGTTTTTGTTTGTGATTTTGTTAAATTTTCACTGGGCTTTCAGAGTTGATTATATTGTTATGGATTTAAAAAGAGTGTTTTTGGTTTCTGTAACGTGCCTAATTTAATACGTGGGGTTTTGATTTCTTTCATGTAAAAACTTGTGATTGATGAGTCTAAGGATATAAACCAGAAAGTGTGAGCCTAAGTTGGTATCATATTCGAGATAATTGATTTTGGGGAATAATCAGATGCTTTGGAGCAGGTTTATTGCTTGTTGTGGAAGACTTAAGGTGAATCCAGCTGAAATTAAACCTTAAATTAATGCGTAGTAACTAAAAAACGCATTCAAAACGCTGGTGAGTGTGACCTCAACCTAAACTTATGTAGGCCCACGTACAAATGAATATACAGTAACATGCCCCTTCTTTTATCAGACTTGAATTTAATTTTTCTGATTTATCGGTGTTGGTGTTGTTGATTTTGATTTGAAGTTTATTATAATTTACAAGCTAAATTACACTTGCAGCCCTCATCATAGATATGTGCACTCTAAAATAGTCGCACAAGGGGTCAAATGCAGGCCATTTGTCAGCTGCACTCTGGCCTGTGATTTCTCTGGATGTCAAGGAAGGAATTCACAAAAAGCCTCCCTCTGAAAGCGAGGGAAGAGGGACGACGCCCGCGGAGAGCAAACAGGGCAAAGAGGCACTGACATTTTAGCACTTTGCCATGGTCCAGCGAGTGAGCCTGTTTCACAGACACACACGCACACACACGCACACACACACACACACACAGGCACACACACACACACGCACGCACGCACGCACACGCACACACACACGCACACACACAACTGCTACTGCACAGTGGGGAATAGACAAAGCATCAACGTGTCACATAAATACATGTCAGGAGAGCATATGCTGTGGCGTTTTTGTGGCATCAAAATGACTGAATATATTTATGACAGAATAAATATTTCATTTTTAGTAATTTTGGCAAATTATGGAAATTCTATACATATGCACCCAGGCTGTACTTACGTCGTATTTACTCTGTACTAAGTCAGTGTAATCCCTCGTTTGTCCAGGACTGATGCATTTCATTTAAAAAGTTGTCATCGGGACCAAGTTTTAAACATCAAGATGTTCGACTTTCAATGAAACTGAACCATTGAACTTTTTCTTCACTTCTCTTTACTTACATTGGACTTGTGCAATACTTACAATGTACTGTGTATTTACTGTGTTATTCTGCCGGACTGTACGTATGTTGCACAAACATCGAATTTCCTGAACATTACACAGCAATTATGTTCAATCTACGGCACCCACAATTTTTTTGGGTGAAATTGAAAAAAAAAAAAAAAATTATTACCAAATGACACTTTGCAAAAAGCTCTATACTGTATGTTTGTGTGTGCCACTATACATGTTTGGATTTAGCAACAAGGCTGTTGTGTTCAACAAGGCACAAGACATCCAGAACACGAGTTTGATTGCCGTGAGTAATGTGCTTTTACAGGAGACGCCTTGTAGAAACACAGCACGTATGTGGAGGAAGTTTCAGCCTTGTGTTCGTTTAAACCTACAGTATCAGGAGTGTGAAACTGTAAACGCAATGATAAACTGTGAAAAAGCCTCATGTCTACATCCATTTTCTTACTTTACTCAACCTATTGTACAACTCTGCAGTGTCCAAGCTCCGTATTGGATAACCCACTGTGAGTCCTGCCCGCGGGCCTGGCCTACACTTACTGCTGCTTTCAAAGTACCACACTGAATAAAGACACTTCTAGACTGGGCTATTGATTTTGTGGCTGCCTTGAGGGGGTTTGTCACACAGCTTTGGATTTCATTGCTCATGAAAAACAGACAAGACAATGATCAAAATGTGTCAAATGTCTGGTTTTTCATTGCACATTTTGGAACAACTATAGAAGATATACTTTCTAAGGTAGTGAGGGATGAAATTTCTAGCTATTTACAGAGGTAATTTGTGGGTACTGAGTTACTAGAATGGGGAGTAAATAGCCTCATTTGGGAGCGTATTGGAACGGTCTGAAAGTGTCTCCACTGCACTCGTCTATTTAAACGATCCAAAGGGGCCATGAGCTTCCAAAGGGGTCTATCTCACTTTCGGCTCGTGGAACGCATTACTGCGATGTGATTGGATAAGAGAAAACGTAGACTCAATTAAAAACACACAGAAATTCATAATTTTCCACCAAACGTTGACTTGATCGTTGACATTTCCCACTCGCTACAAGACCGAAAATGTTATATTTCCGGTGCAAAATGCAATTAATATTGTCCAAAGTCAACACATTACATAGAGGCGTTCAGACGTGGGGTAGAGATGCAGAGAAGTCAAATAAAAGCAGAAAAAGCTGACGATAAACCGGAAGTAGCTTTTTTTAGCCACGTCTCACAGCGCCACAAACACGAGATAAATAAATGTATTTTCGTGAACTGCAGAGATCAGCATTATAATTAAAAAGTTAAATTCAGGTACAATGTTGATCGGATTGATTAAGAAAACATTTGTTATGTTTGGGTGACATCAGCTGGTCACAGAAACGCACTCTGCCATCAAACGTACCATTCCAAACCGCTCTAAAGCAAACCAGTCTGGGTCAGGGCCGGATGAAGCTTGCTTAGAAAATACACCTGCAGTACCAAGGAATTATTAACTATTTACCTAATTATCTTTCCATTTTCAAAACTTTTTTCGCAGCACTAATATTTACAAAGAACCTATTAGAGCACAACTTGTTTAACTTCTTATTCCCTTGTTTCTTGACGGCATCTTTGTGTGTTCAGTTGTGTGTTCCTTTGCTTCTCTGTCAGCTCTCCTACGTGTTCGCTCACCCTCGGCCCACTCTCGCTGTGGGAGGGAGAGACGAGCGTGCCTTGGCTGCTGCGCCTGCTGCCTCTATGTTAGTTTTAGTGTCAGTTATTCGCTCGGATTTGCGCTTCAACCACCAAATGGTTATTCAACACAACCAAATCCGGCCCGTTAGTGGGAAGACGGCACAGCTTTTTAACTAAACAGGTGGTATTGGCAGTTCCCTGGCGTTGATTGACTTTTTTTACTGTCTCTCACACCTTCTTAGCATTGCACATTTTCATGGCTTACTTTTATATTTCTTTCGTAAGAAATCGGTTTAGGAAAAACATATCGTTTTTTGCAAAGGTTGTCACTCTAAGTCACACGTTGAATTTTGCCATATGCTATTCTTTTTAGGGTTAGCAGTAATGTTAGGACATCAAACCCTCATCCAACCATACAGTGGGAGGGTAAGAAAAAATATGCATGAATACGAATCAGTATTCTGGTCTTGATTTTAAAACAAGTTGGCAGTGTCAAAAGTATAAAAAAACTCAAATTATTTACAAATTGATACTAAAACTCGTATTGAAACATAACACAGGGCCACTGCATTACCCACATAACGCGCAGTGCAGGGCATCAAGGGCTCCGAGGGGCAACAACCTGACCTGTCTGGATTGAATGACGCACTGTTTTGTGTCCCTTTGAAATTAAACAGTGAGCCTCCAGTAGGCCTATTCTCTCTGTCTCTCTGTCTCTCTGTCTCTCTCTGTCTCTCTCTGTCTCTCTGTCTCTCTGTCTCTCTGTCTCTCTCTGTCTCTCTCTGTCTCTCTGTCTCTCTGTCTCTCTGTCTCTCTCTGTCTCTCTCTGTCTCTCTCTGTCTCTCTCTGTCTCTCTGTCTCTCTGTCTCTCTCTCTCGCTCTCTCTCTCTCTCTCTCTCTCTCTCTCTCTCTCTCTCTCTCTCTCTCTCTCTCTCTCTCTCTCTCCAAGGCGAGTTTTGGAGTTTGAGATATGCAGTGGCAGCTACAAGTCACAGTTTAAACAGACGCAGACAGATCAGGTGCACAGCTGGGACGTTTTGATCCGCGTATGTATTTTGCAAACCTCAAGGAGAAAAACGGTCTTCAGATGAGAAAAATTGGCCTCATATTCAAGTAGAAACCGTGAAAAAGAGAAAATGAAACAAGACGTGCGATGCGTCCAGCTGGTGCACTGAACTGAGACTGCGGCGAAAGAAAAGCCAAACTTCTTAAAAATGTCCAAATCATGTTTTCATGAAACAGAAAAACAGGCAAACCTCTTGGTTGAGAGCCCTCAGAGCCCACTTAGGATTGTGATTTATGCAATATTTACAAAATACATTTGTAAATAACATAACTTAAAGGCACAATGGACGATTTTTCAGCAATTTGAGAACTCAGGTGGAAGTGCGCATGTGCACTCCCCTATGCGGACTGATACAACACACACGTGCGTTTGTTATTAGCGCGACGGATCGCATCACATCTCTCGTCTCCCGCAGATTTCCGTCTTTTTATGAGACAGTTCGAACTGTCTTTCTCCGTCTTCATTTTGTCCCGTACACTGAGGGAACTATATTATGATAGATCCATGCGCTTAGACACGCAGAAAAGTGGGCAGAGCTGCTCGCGGCTGCAGGTGAACGGTAGGTGCGTTTTATGATTGATACGTGGCAGGACTAATCGGCAGTCCACGCCACGAGGAAATAAGACTTAGATTTGGGCTAAAAAAATCGTCCATTCAACCTTTAAGAACTAGTCTCCTTGAGGTTGTTTTACAGACATGAAACCCTTATGCATTTTGTACACGTTCAAAGTGGGTTGGGGGCATGGGGGCACCACTGAGCATTTCTGCTTAGGGCCCCCAAATGACTAGCTGCGGCCCTGATATCAGGGTTTTTGAACCAGTATATTAAGACCCATTAACTGAATACAATTGAAAATGTCTATTGTCTTGAAAAATATTACAATAATGGTATCGAAATTGGTATTGAGTATACTTTTTTGAATGGAGTTGTAAATGTTAGTACTGTGACAATTTTCCAATTTAAATCAAGGTGATTCTAGGAAGAAATTAACCCCTCAGAATAAACACTGTTACATCTTTTTAAATTCACATTTTCTCTCATACCGCTCTCACATGTTCTCGGGTAATGTATGTGACTGCTAATAAAATGTTAACATATAGGTCTGTGTTGGCACTTACCTGTGCAAGTGTATGAGCTGCCCGGAGGTGTGAAGTCTGGTGATGGTATGCGTAACCTTGCTGTCGCCCTGCAGAAATGAATCACCTTGGCACACTTCCCCGGGGACGTGTTATCTAATGTTACACCTCCCAAAGACCTCCCTGTGACATTTCAAATCTGGTGGGATGTGAAAGTGAAGTGGTCTACTTTACAAAGGTACATGATGTCTCTATTCTGCTTTTTGTTTACAGGGGTCAAATTATGCAAACTCAACTTTAATGAAATTTGAACCTGTAATTAGCTGATGCTCAACCTCACTGGAACATTACAGTCTGCTTTTCTCTTTAGTGCAGTTTTGATTCCCCGAAGTGTTGAATTCAGACCAAACCAATGCCATGATGACAATAAAGCTTGATTTTTCCAATTGAAACCAATCTTGCTTCGCCCTTTGTTGGATTATTGTGATGTTCTTTATCCTAATGCAAAAGTTAAAGTGTCTTCAATCCCTAAACACTGTGTATCATTGTGCGTTAAGATTTGTAACAGGTTGTGGTTGGTGGTTGGTGATCTGTATGCAAAGGTTTGAGACGCTCAATGGTTCACTCACTGGATGATTTTAATCCATAAGACTATATGTGGTTGTGCGCCGACCTATCTGGGTTTTACCTGGTTAAATAAAGGTTAATGAAATAAATAAATGTTTCAGTAATCCTGTATTGTCCAGCAACTGAGACTTGAAATGCCACTCTGAAATACCGCAATTTCGAACGGGACGTCAATGGGCCAATAGACCTTCACCTGAAGCCGTTTAGATCAATATTGTGTTTTACAACGAACAAAATGTAAAATGATGTTAGAGTTCAATACTAAATACTAGAAAAAAAGCTAAACATGTCTGCTTTAAATGGCAAAGTCAACGCATTTATTTGCTGTTTTAAAGGTGAAGATTGATGAAAATGCATCTGCATAATAAACTGGCAGTAAAAACGATTAGCGAGCCAATTGAAGAATTAAAAGTTCATAAACAACATTGTGTCCATGGGCAAGACACTGTGTCCAACTAGAATGTGTGAAAAGATGATTCATTTTGATTTGAGCGCACATGCTGAAAAATAGCTTTCACAAAATCCCACTGCTGCAAAAAGCAATTGATAAAGTATCCTGTGTCTCTTGTTGCTTACATCGATTTTCTTGCAGTCCCTTCTATGTAACTTTAACCATTTTCATCTCTGAGTTTGGTTTTATTGTAACTCCTTCAAATAAACAATCTTTGACCTTTTCGGAGGCTGGATCCCTGGCTCGCCTCGGTTCTCCTCAGGTCACACCGCCTTCCTTGGCTCTCGGTTCTCACAGGAGGATTGCAGATGTTTGCGGTTTGAATGTCTGTCTGGATAGCTGGGAGTGTGTGTGAGACTTTGGCCAGTCAGACGGAACTGTGATGCCCAGAGGAAGTATGTTTGGTGACTCAGATGTTCAGTCCAGAGCGTTATGCCATAATTGCAAAATGGCAGATTTTAAAGCAGTGGCGTCTTTCTATCGGATGGGCCAGATGGACTTTCAGCATTCAGATGTGTGAATCAGTTTCTGCCTTGTCTGACCATTTCGCCATCACATTCAACATTTGAAAAGAGTTTGTTGTTGTCCCCAGTGTATAGGTGGCACATCCCTGGTTTAAAGTCAAGTTATTGGTATTTGTTTGACTTTTTCTGGTTTAACTTAACATTAATTTACAGTGATAATGATGATTACTTTGATAATGATGATGATGATGATACATTGTAAAAAAAATAAAAATGGCCCAGATGTTTCAAACCACATACAATAATCTTGCGAGACACAGTAAAGAGTTAGGATAGTGCCTAACTTTATCAGGAGTATGGCAAGTGTGGCATGATCGGGTGGTACTATAAATTAAAAAATAAGCTTTACATTGAATTAAATAGAGAAAACAAAATAACCAACCATGCCAGCCGGCTATAACCCGGAAAAGTAAACTAAAGGACACACAGGTTCGTTCTTGGTTACACAGAGTCTACTAATTCTAATAAATAGTTGCACATAACAAGTTCATATTCAGTAGAGGTGATCACAGTTCGTCAGTTTATGCATAGATGTAAAGCTTTTAAGAAGTTCCGTGGACCGGGACGAACACAGGGCACATACAGGGCCCGTAATAAATAGCAGAGGGCAGGGCTCTGGCTCCAGCGCAGACCGCAGCTCCAGAGTCATGTACTCAATTACATCACGTTAGCTGCACGGGACCAGGCGTTGTGGGGCTATGACAGCGAGACCACAACAATCCCGAGTCAGCAGAGATCACATCGGAGCGTTGACCAAAGCGGCGTCAGGTGACAGGCCACGGCACTAAACCACAGAAACTACATTATGAGTAAAACTACATGATTAAATCTTATTAACAGAGGACAACAACTACCTGGAAAGCGGAGGTACGTGGAGCAACACCCAAGGACCCAGGAAGAGCGTATGTCAGAGAATGAATGACAGAACAGAAGAGCTTTTTATTGGTCAACAGCCATAGCGATTAGCCAATAGGTCCAGCACCATACTGCAGACCATACTGCCACATAAGGTTTGTAGGGGAAACGCAAGTTATTTGGCCAAACATACAGGTCAATGGATCCGACCACTTGACAAATGATGTTTTTGATCTCACAAGCTGGATTTGAACCACTGACCTATGGATCAGAGGATGAGCACTTCAGCAACTGAGCTACTGTTGCCGTGTATGCCTTGCACATTCCACAGTATGGCATTAAATGCATCTCCCTGGAGAGGAGCAGGTGACATCCCCAGGCTAAGTACAAGTGAGATCTGTGAAGAGGCAAGCCCGCCCAAGTAAGAATGCAGGTTTTTCAAGACACAATAAAGATTTACATAAAATAGAACGTGTCGGCTGGCATCTGCCCCAACATCATCACAATAGAGCGTCGAACTGACGGACCATGCTGATCAAAGTAGCAAATACAGTAGATTTCATTTGTGAAATACTTTGCAGATTGCACCTTTAAGACAAATGTTATTCTATGTGAAAGAAACAGACTAATGTTCTTGAAACTACATCTGAGTAAAGCACCAGAAACTAAGAATAATTTCTTTGAACTAAAAACTTGGCAGTTTGTTATTTCAGACCCTGCATGTGGAAAAATGATGAATGTGCCACTCTTTAATTCAACCGCTGCATCTATGAGCAGAAAGTGAAGGTAAAAGATTGGTCAGAATGTTGCAGTCTATTTTTAGGTCAAACTGATGTGCCTTTATCTGTTTTTACGGTCATGGGGCTGAAGCAGCCCAGCCTGAAATGAGCAACAGCATTACAGCTGTGCCCTAATAAGAGAAGACGGTGGAAAAGGCTGCTTTGAGTTTAACTATAGGATTTACCGTGGATAAAGGATTCCCCTGGACCTCATTTTGAGGTTTCATGGCTGTTTTCCCTCATCGTCAGAGTGTGCTGGTGAAGTGAGCTGTGACTGTTCCCATTTGCCACTGAATGAAAAGACCCAGATACATTAGGACACATGTTTTAGGAAGGAGAAGTTACACTTTTACCTTTACCATATCAGAGTGGTAATGGGTAACATAAACAACCAAACAACATAAACAGCCAAACAACGAAACCAGAGCTAAGTCCTGAGGCACACAAGTTTGATATTTGGTAGAACGAAGTTTTCACATGATTTATTTGATCAATTAATTAATTAATTACATTACTTTTTAACCAGTTGATTTTAGTTCTTTCGAAATCAGTATTGTTTTCAAAGTTGTTCCACATTGGGGACATTCAGCATGGTAAACCAAATGCAAGATGCCAAAAAAGAGGGTTAGAGAATCAAACAATTAACCAATAAAAAGCTGATTAAACAATGGTCACAGGAATCTAGTAAATTGATAACTGGTCCCTATAGCATTCCCTATACTTAGACCACTGCAAGAACAAATAACAACAACAACAAAACGTGTAAGGAGAACCACAGTGAAAATGATCCAGGACTGACGCGCATGGTTCATATACACCGCAGTCTATCCATGCACCAGAGCAACAAAGATCCCGGAGCTGGCATCACACACACGGACTCATAGTAGCACCACAACACCTTTGGAAACACCAATTAGAGCCACAACAAAGGTGCAACGTACAGATAAAAACAGATTTTTTTTACTACCTTCATCTATACTAGATAAAGGCTGACAAGGGACAACAACACATGTGGACCGGACGTTTTGAGCTCAGTGGGCGAATGACGTGAGTGATGCACTTATATTAAGTGACAACTAACACCAACATCCAATTAAAATCAGCCTTTTAAGTGGTAGAGCCTGCCTGCAGCTTACCACACCAGCAACCAGTGATTCATTGTTGATGAGCGCTGTAGACATAACAAGCGACTGAAATTAATGGAGGTTGAGTGCTTTGTACTTTCGCCTCAGCAGGAAGAATCTGTGTTCAATTCCCCAATTCCCAGAGAGTGTGGAGTTTGCCTGTTACCTCAAGGTGTCCCGGTTCACCCCATCAACATTGCAATTGTGCCAAACTTTAACATCTAGTTCAGAACAAACCCAAACGCTATCAATCTGGCTTTCCCTCCCAATTCCTGTTTCCTCTTTTTGTGACTGTTGGGAGACCTTAGTGGACTCGGGACTAGAGTAAATACAGCACCTGCACTACTGACTGCTTTATGCGTTGCAAATAAAACTGTTCTTGTCAACTGGAAATATAGAAACAAGCTTACTATTGCATAATTTAGGAACCTCTAGTGGGAACATATTGCAAATTAGCATATTATCTGCATTCACCTCGAATCAGCTAAATGAAGTCTGCTCTCATTTGTTCCCCATTATCAGTGACTTAACTTAGGGAGAGCTGGTATGATGGGATGGGTCAACGTTGAGTGGGGACCGTGACACACGACACTGTGGCCCCTGCCTGTGTTAGATCAAAAAATACGAGAATAACATATTTAAAATCAGCACATGGGCTCAGGCTTGAAGGAGAGCTGGAGGAGCTGTCCACAGGTCAGTGGTGCTGACTCCTGCCTCTACCCTGTCTGTGCCCTTTCATATCCTTACAGTAAGGCTTGTGGGACAGATGTGAATTGGCCCCACTCCCTTCAAACTGTGGAATCCATGCCATACAGTCCCCAAATTTTAATCGCACCATAGCACCTCACCGTGGGGGGATTTGGTCCTATCCCAGGCTGAGGTAATCACTGAAATTATGTCTGAACCTTTCTAGTAATGTTTCAGAGTAAGTAATGTGCACCACTGTCCTCGCCCAGTTTGGTCCTCTTCACACTCTCCTTGCTATTGCGAACTGGCCTGATCTCGTCCCCCATCCCGAACACTCAAAGCAACTCGGCTCCTCTCTTTTTTCTCTTTTCCTCTCTCTGTTTCCTCTCCTTGTCCCACCTCTCTTATTCAAATCTCATATTTTCCAATTTCAGTCCATCTATAATCACATCATAACTTAACTACTGCTACCTAGGCATCAAATACTCAAAAGATACTCGCTAATGTCGAATGAATACTAATGTTAAATAGAGATTTTTGTTTGGTGTAAATTGTTGATTGTTATTTTACGCTGTCTCTTGTCCTCGCTTTTGAGTCAAATATTATCAAAAGAAAAAAGGAAGTTGTTTAAACCCTGGTACATTGCAGCATTGTTTCATCTTGTTAAATTCATCAGTACGTGTTAGCCTGTATCCACCTCCTTCCATATGTCTGCGTGAAGCCTCTTCAATGGCCCTCTCTATTATTTACACCTCCTAGCTATTTCCAGACACTTTGAATAATGTAATGCACTGTCAAAATGCAATTGAAATGCATCCTGGAAATGCTGGTGAACTCAAACTAAAGCCATCGATTCAATGCAACAACATAGCAGACTCCTTTTTGTCTTTGTTGAAAACCATATCAAAACAAACTTGAGAAGTTAAAGTTAAATACAATTAAAAACAGCATAGTATGACTGTAGCTGAGGTGGGGACGGTAGAACAGTAGTAACATTTATCTTGATGATGAATACAGTTACTTCAAAAATAATTGCCTATGATTGTCCAGGAAATAATTTTAGGACATTGCTTGAGTATTTTGTTGGAATACAACATCTGATTTATGACTTGAAATGTATGTAATTTGAAGGACAAAACATGAAATATTGCAGAGAATATGCTGTTTTCGGAAATACTAATTAAGTAAAACTAAATCAGGAAGTCCAAGAAACGCTAATGTTTAAATTAATTAATAATGTCAGCATAAATAATTTTTCACTGAACTTTTACTCTCGTTCGAGTACTGAAATGAAAAGTAAAGTGGGTCTCAAAACCTCTCAAAGAAGTACAATTTAATCGACTATGTTACCCAAGTAAATATACTCGAGTAAACAAACACACTCTCCTCTTTGTCTTTTCCCAAGCTCTTCCAAGGTACATTTATGGAACAGTTTGGGCCAATTGTGCTGGAATGTGGAGCAACATATAATTGATGAGCATGAAAGGAGGTTGTGGCAGAAATCATGGATCATTGTGGCATATTTGCTGAGTCAGTTGGGTTAATAAAGAAATTTGAGGTACAAGGTTATACAGCATCCAGGTTATTAAAACTGGCTGCTTCGAGGCAAATATATAATAGTTTCAAAAGTACCATAGGAAGGCGGTTGTGAATTAGTGGCTTGGTCAATTCCCCGAGTAAATACATAAATGTGTGAAAGAATTATTGTCCTTTTATTAGGGGTTTCATGATTTGTTTTATTGTAAAGACAGTGCTCCTGTGCTTTCATGCATTCATGTCGCTCATGTTTTGGCGAGGTAAGTTGGCCCGACCATAATCTTGCTTCATCATCTGGAGGTTTTTTTGAATGGCAAGAGACACTGGTTAAAGGATTGCTCCAATTCACAGGACAAATGTTCCCCTGGTGACAATAAAGTCAACAAAAACAGTAAATATAAAAGTTGCTACTATTATGGCATAGTCAACTACTACAAAGGGAAAATGGCCATGAAGACTTAGAACCTGTTTTGAGTGAGATTTGCCTGAGAAACAAAAGGACAAACGTAATAGCACAGTCATTGTCACAGTCTGACTTTGAAGCAGCCGCTCTCAGCCCAGGGGAATATTCACCTTGGTACTGGGCCAGAGGGGAGTCATTATTTCCTCAAGGGCCCAGTTATAAGTTTGCTATGAAGGACTATGAATTTGTTTCCCTAAATGAAATATTTTTTTACAAAGCAGTATAGAGTACAGCAGCTTTACTTTGCACTAAATTGCACTATTGTAATATTTATTCAATTCATCTCTCATCTCTCATCTTTTGAACAGTCAAAAGTCCTAAAATGACCCTAAAAAAACCCATAAAAAGCTTTATTAGCAGGATTGTGGTGCAACTGTGCCTGCTGTGTTGAAGCGGTGTTCTTGCTGAGTGGAGCTCACATGGAGCCCGGAGCACAGGCTTTCATCACAGGCTACAGCCAGAACAAGTGCTCATGTATAACTAACCATTTATAAAGGAAAGAAGCTTACAGAGGGCTTATGGTCTGGTTAAAATGGACTCCACCGGACAGAATCCAGAGAGTGCTGCAGCATTTCCGCCGGCACACCCGCAGTCCTCGACATGCAGTTTGAGATATTCTCATTACTTTTAATCATTTGGAGTTCCTATGGCCACCGCACTGGAGCTGCACCGCATGCAGTCTGAGCGCAGAGGGACTGAAAAGCATTTTAGACTCTTAAAGGGGCTGTACCAAATTTCTTTCATATAGTAAAGTTAATTTTTTATTTTTGGCCCTGTACAGATTTATTATCAGAGCTGCTTTTTGAGTCAAATGAGACCGCTGTGTGCTGCCTGCATCTAATTATATAGCTTTCTTATAGGGAGTAAAACCGGCACGCTGTTAGCATGCTAGTTGTTGTTAGCTCTGACCTGCCTCTCAGCTGGGAAATTGACTAAATGAATAAAACTCAGCCGTATGGAGAAGAGGACTGAAGCGTGATCTCATTCATGTGACTAAATTCTATTTTGATAAAATCGGCATGTTATGATTCACCAATTTTCTATTCAATGCAGCTCTTTGCTGCTTTAAGGACACTTTAAAGTCACACTTTGAGGAAATGAAAAGTGGTTTTAACAACTGCATCTATTTTGACCACACCTACTTATAAACATATCACAATAATTAATAGGAATGATAGGGATGAGTACAAACTTTAAATCAGTCTAAATCTAAAAAAAAGGAATCAGGTACAGTACCTTAAATGTGCAGCTCTTATATGGTGGACAAAGCTACAAAGTGATAGTATTGCCTGAATATGAGAAAGTATTCAAAATCCACAAATTAATCAATCAATCAATCAATCAATCAATCAATCAATCAATCAATCACTCAATCAATCACTCACTCACTTAATCACTTAATCAAAGACAAAGTAGGAGAATCTTGACAAGTCTCATTTTCAAAAAATTGTTTTCAAAAATGTCTTTTTCTGCATCACCCTCATCGTCAAAGAGACTAATTGATTCCACAGAGTAGATGATGCTCAAAAGACGACTGGCCGACGCAGCAGGAGATCCAACATGAGCTTGTTAAGGGCTGCCAAGACACACATTAAAACCATATCAGATTTCCAAAGATTGATTTGAAATTATCATTAACGGCACTAAAGTGATGTATGTCTGACTGGATTGACTGGATTGACTGGATTGTGGATCGTCAAATAAAGAAATTAATGAATGCTCAAACGGGGCTTTCATCCTTTGGTCTACATCTACATCTGCGCAACTGATGTTTTTCTTACAGTGACTCAGTAATGTTCCCGTGCTAATATTAGATGTACATTTCTTACAGTTCAATGAGCTGTAAATTGAAAGTCATTCTATTTTGTAGTCCATCAAGACTGTGGAATTGTTTCCCCAGGGCAAGCGTCACAACACTGCATTTTACCTGCCAAGTTACCGATGATTCATTCTGGGAACAACTTGAATACAAATGCTGATGTAGACATAACATGCTTTATTATGGCTTGACAAATTATTGTAAAATATCAGATCTGGTGCCCTCTGCTGGCATCCGTGTGTAATGAAGCATTTTCAAATGAAGAATTGGCTGCATAGTTATTATCAACGAGACACAAAGACGCTGTTAAGAAATGAAATGAACAGAAAGAAGTTGTGTAAAGTTACATTATTTTCTTGGATTTGGGCAGTTAAACAATAATTTTATACCCAATGAAACTTGAAGTAATTGAATCGTTAAACAAACCATTTCTCATTGCCTTCAGTAAAGTGAGTTTGAATCGAAACTGTCTTCTTGCTGAATCACACCGGAAAACATATTATGCGTTTTATATTAGTGGTACTCTAATCTTTTTACGGTAACATTTTAAAACGTTGAGAGTAAACAGTATGATTGTGCGGTCTGATTGCGTAGCTTTGCAAAGACAGCCCCAGCTGACGATCCCATAAGCCAGACTTGATCCACTAACCTCCAGAAAATCAATATCTATCAAAGCCGGCAGTCAGAGCCCATAGAGGATTATACAAGAGAGATACAGTGAGCGGAGAGGCAGCCAACAGTTATCGATGGGAAATTCGAAGCACAATTCAATTTAGAAACGTTGTAATGATGAATGATACCTCTGACATGTGCTGGGGTAAACATGTCATCCATCTAAAGCAGTCAAAATATTATGAAGTAAATGTTGTGTCATGAAAGTGATAATGTGACGAGTCAAGCCCTTTAATTCAACATAAATAAACTTTCACTGAATATATTATGATGTAGTGTAACTAACTACAAAACAAAGGTGACATTAATCTATAAATAAATCAAATTCGTCATAACAATGTCTCTTAGCTCTGCAATTGTTTTTTTTTCCTTTTTTAAATAAAACATCAATAAACAAACGCTGCTCTGCGCTGCTACCGTCCCCCAACATCCTTTCACATACAATATCGTCCATCATTCTTTCCACATTCTCAAATCTGGAGTTCCTGCTACTTCCAAATGTTCAAAATGAACCGAGCACAAGTCACTAGTCCAGTACTACTCAGAACACAGGTTTTCTCAAAAAACAGGTATCCGAGCCTTGTCCCCCAGCAGACAGTGTAGAATGTATTTAAATGAGTGTTAATAAGGAGTGTGAATATGAAATCATTTAACTTCACTCGAAATTTCACATTTTACATTAGTTGTTTTCATTACAAACAAGATTCCTTGAAAAACATATATTGTTATTGTGAGCGTCATTGTCTCTGCACAAATCTGACTTGTACCTTCACCTGGATGTCTGCGTGGATTTACCAGATCAAATGAATGTCATACAATGCATCATTTTATGTAAAGCCATAACATCTCTGTTGAAACAAGCAGGTGGCGGACCCTTAAATCCATTAAGTTGTCCATTTATATGCCTGATGATCCCCTGCGATGAACCAATATTTATCTAATACTAAGTGCAACTGAACCTACACAATCAAACGTTTATGGACATTTGTGTGGATTTGAAGTTGCAGCCTGGCTCTTGAACTTAATGGTATTTTTATTGCTGTAATGTGCCATGGCTCTCAGGCTATAATTTGACACGCCACTCTTGCTATCACCAAAATTGTCAGTTAACAAGCGTCTGGCTTTCAGCTTTCTGATTTGCCACTTGATACATTTTCTGCCCTGTCAAAAGCCATTAGGGTGTCACAGGCGCGTCTCCCATGGGTGTCAGGGCGGAGAAGGACAGGCTGTATCACAGAACACAGATCACAGCACAGTGTAAACAAATGGGAAACAGTCGCACCATGACTGACAGCAAACAGACGGTGGTTACAGGCTGTGTCATGTCTGCAATCACCACATCTAAAGTTTAAAGTTCCAACATCATGCTTCACACATTCATTTTCTTCTGCTTGTTCCCGTTAGGAGTGAGTGACTGGAGCCTATCCCAGTGACTTTGGGCTTTAGGCAGGGAACACCGGCTAGTTTTGTTTCATTATTTTTATATTTATCCAGTATTATTATTATCATTTTATTTGTATTTATCTTTTTCTGTTTCACTCTCACATTCATTCACTAGGAGCTTTATTTTTTTAGAGTTACCTAGAGTTTACCCGGTAACACAGGAAGGTCATGCTGAGATCATGTGACATTGGTTACGCCCAGGAATTGAACCTCTCCTTATTGGGAGTGGAGAGCTCTGACCGCTCTGCCAGCTGCAGCCCATGCTTCACCCAGTTTAAGTTAGAACTCACCAAAACATCCAGTTCTTATCCAGTTATACAGTTAAAATAGCAGGTCACAGGTCAGGTACAAAGTATACATTTTGATGCAACATTGGTGGATCTATCAGTGCTGCTGTTCCACTGAAGGAGTGAAATAACCCCTGGAACAGGAATTTTAGTTACAACCTGTCTAAAGTGAAGACGTTTTGGTTGGTAACAGCGATCACAGAGCGCTGCGGAGTAAACAATGACTCACAATCCAGAGCATCTCAGGCGAACGAGTAGGGACCACACCAGCAGCACGCAGGACGTCTACAATCAAGAATGTGCAATAGCAAGAGAAAACGGACTTCTGTCAATTGGAAAAACGTTTTTTTTTGTGTGAATATTTAGAGGGAATATTTTTTCCCAATCCAAGAAGCTTCTTCAGTTCTTCTGACAGGGATCTGGTGAGGCACTGCCTGATATCTGTCTGAAGGGAGGCGCTGACTGTACTCAAACTAACTAGTTGTAAAAAGGAGAATCTGTTGTTAGGTGAGTGTATTAAACTAGCCTAATTTTTGTTCATTGACAATGGCAATAAACCCTTTCTGATTCTGATTCTGATTCACTCCATAAAAGAAGGTACAACATTGTTGTGAGAGCTGCAGGACATCTGCTGTGGATCTCTATCTCAAAGCCACAGATCTTGGCAAATGAGATGTGGTTTGAGAGAGGAGTCAAAGAGGCTTTATTTGTCAGGAAGAACAATTTGGATTTGGATGCGCAAAGGTTACTTACACTCAATGCAACTCAAATGTACAGAGGAGCAACATAATGCAGGGCGTGGTTCCTTGCAGTGGCAATCAAAGAAGTTCTGATATTGGATTCAGATCATTATTGGATTTTGGACAGTTTGGAGCGCTTGGATTTACCGGTAACCTCTGACCTTGTGCGCAAGATTCATTCTTGAAATTCATGTGAGTTCTCTTGAGAATCCATTTTGATGTGATTGATAAATTTAATTCAATTAAATTTCAATTGAATCAGTTTCAACTGAATTGAATAGAACGGGCCAATCACATGGCATTTAGGACCAGCAGACAGGACTAGACCAATCACAGAGCAGAATTGTGGTTTGGGTGGAATTCAAAACAACTCAAACATGTGGCACAGATGGCTATTCTTTGGCCTATTTTAGGACAAATACAGATAATATTGTTTTTCAAAAACGTGCACACATTTGCGCTTTGTACATCTGTGGATGAGAAAGAGGACTGTGCTTTTCTGAACGCTCAATTGAACACAATTTTGATTTTTCAGTTTCTTCCAGTGTTCGGACAGTCAGCGTGAATTATTTTTTCAACTTCCCGACCTCCATCTGTGAGAGACTTTCCAGATTGATTCATGTGAAGAACTCAATTCAGAGTGAGACACAGATCAATCTGGCGTGAGCGAGGTTAGGACACCAGAAGAGAACAAGCTTGTATATCTTTTGGCACAGCATCACCAAGCGTTGACCAAAGGTAGATGTGAGCACTACCACACAAGGATAGAACCAACAACCTTCTGGAGTGAGGACAAACCATTAGCATCCTTGTCCTTGTTTGTCCAGTGGTGTTCATATGTCCAGTGAATACATTTTACCATTCATCCAAGTAGCTTTTTCAATTCATCCGATCGGGATCTGGTAAGTCACTACCTTATATCTGTCCAAAGGGAGGAGCTAAATGAAACTAACACAAACTAGTTGTTTACAGTAAGGAATATCTGTTGGGGTCATCTATCTCCTGGCATACTCTGGCTTGAGGAGGAAGGGGATTGCCAGGATTTGTACTCCACTAAAAGAGAGGTTATTGGCTTCAAGATGGAGATGGATGGCACACGAGGGTCCTGAGCAGCTCTCGCAACAATTTTGGTAAATCATCTTATGGATGGATTGTGGAATGTCGGGCTATTTATCTGCAACTGAAACTTTGCCGCTCTGTTGTTTCAGAACATAAAGACATAAAAAGCTGAGAGGTAATTATTGAAGAAAGCGCTTAGTTGCAGTGAGCATTAGCGGGTTCATCTCTGCTGTGTTTCCATATGGTGACCTCAGATTTGCCAGAATGTGTGTGTAAACAAAGTGGATCACATAACTTATGCCATTTGAAATGAGGGCTTTGTTCTGCTCCATCTGTGAGCCGCAAACACAGAGCTGATGGTGCAACAGAAGAAGGAGCAGTGGGTGGCCTTCCCGTCCCCATACTCAACACATACAATGAGCTGTGGATTACCTTTAAGTCACTTGTGAGAAATATGACACTGGTGAACTATTATCAACTGTTCTTTCTGGCTACATTTGTCCAATTACATGTTCATGAAGGTAGATTAGTGACATTAGCGATGAACAAATCTTCTCTCATCCCATATTTGTTGTAATACATACTCAATATACAATAAAGTGGTTGATTACAGGTTATTGGTTTTGCACAACAACCAAAGTGTGAGTTTATCTTGCCTAAATGTTTAGTGGGGCTACAACAAACTATTATTTTAGTAGTCAACTAATCAGTGATTATTTTTAGATTAGTCGAGTAACAGTTATTTCTTTTGTTCATTGAGACTTTTCAAATACATTATCCACTAATTAAATGTTGAAATATGTTGACTGAAGGCTTCTAGGTAAGAAATATTTCAAATGAAGTGCATTAGGAAAATCACAATTACTTACTTATAAAAGGTCTGTTGCATTTTAGACTGTACTTCAGATAATGATTACAATATTTTTTCTATAGTCAGCTAGTCACAATTAGTTGATTAATCGTTGTAGCCCTAATATTAATATATTTCCATACATTACCTGTCCAAAAATAACTGCCTCTTGGATTCAACCAAGCAAATACAGTAGGTCCAAGCCTCCTTTGGATAATGCTGCAGGTGATGATCTTGCAGCTGCAACGCTGTATTTAAACCCAGTGACTGGCTTCTCATTTCTGAAACAACCATGTGGAATGACAAATCCTGTTGTCATGGAAAATATGTCTGGGTCAAATCAGTGGCAATAAGCAGAAGAAACCGCTAAGGAGAAGCAGAAACTAATGAACTACAGATCTGAACCCCAGAGAGAGTGTTTGAGCTGGAGAAGGCTTTGTGCAGTGGTCACTCTCTCACATCATCAACTGGAGAATAATAATGCAACACTGAATGGAAATAAACTGTTTAATATTGCAGAAGCTTATTGAAACTATGCCACAGCGAATGTGTGCTGCAATCAAAGCTAAAGGCGGTCCTACCATATAGAGCGTGTGAGCCTTTTTTTCCGTGGCAACTCCCCATGCAAATATTTGTTTGTCTCCATGAAGATATTATTGCTTTGCCTGGAATGTTCCATAGAATGGCATTAAATGTATGAAGGCAAGCAGGTGACTTCCACTTGAACAGGTCAAAATTACCTATACAGTTGCTTGTAATTGAATAAATACAATATGGGTAAGCACATGGTACATGGAGCCAAGCAGTCGGTGGATGAGCAAGAAACGTTACATGTTGTCCCAGTAAGATGGTGCAAGAACAGTAGACATGGTTTGCTAAAAAAAAATACAGGAAATAAAAATGCTGTGTTTATTTCTATCACTTTGCAACTGTTACTTTATTCAATTACTTTCAATACGAAACCCAATTAACCAGAATGAGCCTCTTCAAAACCTCTAACATTGAGATGATAATATCTTGACAGTGTCACTAATTAGAGTAGCCTTAGGACCAGAGTCTTAATCAGATGACTTTTTAATGGTCCAGTCAACCTGAAGAGATGCATGATGGGACATTGGAACGAGTCTGACGGAAAGGCGCTGGGGCGTGAATTGGTTTGACCCGATAACAAGGTATGAGGCCAGATGGAGCACACTAAAAATGATCAGTCGAAAGAAAAAAAATGTTCAAATTAGTTTATGCTGCAATATCAATAATTAAAAAGTGTAATTAATCTGGGGATTTTTTTTAATGATTTCTTTTAACGTTGAAAAAAGTCAAATACTCAATACATCATTTTCTTCTTCTTTCATCTTGTATTAATTTACAGGAAGCAGGTAGACAACAGTTTTTCTTTTCTTTTTTCAAGGAATCAATGACGCCACACAGAACCTGGCATATGTGCAATATCTTGGACCACTCTGCTGCATCTGTTTTTCAAAAATACTAGATAAGATACATGTCTAAAAACTCTTTTCACACTCTTCACCCTTCCACGATGAACCATTATGCGTGACTTGCACTGTAGAGAACTCCATGTCCAATCGCAGGACTAAACAGGTCTTTCGTGTGACGTTTGTAATGTTGACGTCATTATTGCATTGTATCATGTCTCAAAGTGCACCACAATGACCTGAAACACTACACCTTTGCTGACGAATACTCTATAAATACCTGGGGCTATCTGTGTGTTGGTGCATTTGCATTAGCCGCAAATCGATCGGGCTCTGTCTCCTGTTGCGAGGTGACTGCAGTACTTGTATTACTGCACGTGGCGTTGCGGTTAGAGATTGACCGCCATGACACCTATCGGGGGGGGGGGATGTGCAGTGGGCGGTATAGTAAGTGCTTCTACCTACATATAACAGAGCCCCACAAATGAAAATAGTTTAGAAATAATTCATTAAATGCACACACCAAACAAAAGCAACATGTGTTACTACTGGTATTACTGATTATTGGAATGCAAAAACATTAGTTCAATTAAAGAACATTAGTAATCATAAACTCTCAACATGGGAGCCGCACATTGATTTCAGGGGTCCATGAAAAATGTATGCAATAGCCCTATTCAAAACTTGACACTCTTCAAATGCTGTGATAAATGTATATTCCTATTTGCTGGCCTTTCGGATCAATTCATCTGGGCCTATGTCCCGAAAATAAAATCAAACATATAGATATAATGTCACTTTATGATTTTGTGGGTTGCCTTTTCTCATGTTTGGGGCCAGGTTCATTAAACTCCCTGCACTTTCCAGAGATGAAATCAGAAAGAAGTTAGACAAGTACTCAGGAATGTTACTGTATACTGTTTAGACCTTTCCAGGAGTGACGCACACAGCCTGGTACTAATGTAAACACTTTGCCCCATTCATTTTAATGAGGCAAAAAGATAAAACCACAAAGTTGTTGTTTGTAGACAGCACAGGCACATGGTTGTTGTTAATATGTTCACATTGTCAACTGTTGTGGCCCACTATGTTCATTGTCCATAAGAATGGCTTTTTATTACCAGGTTGTTAGCATGCCTGTGAATTTCTGTGCTAATCGCTAAGATACAATCTACTCAAAACAGTTTGTTGTGTGGTCAGTTGCCACAAAACAGATCTGGTTTTTCATAATTTGCGATGTTTGGAAGATCACACTAACCCTACCATCGAAAATACATTAGTGCTCACTTGAGATATGGTACCGGGCTAATGGAATGTGGTGTAGACTGGAAGGGTCTGTTGTGAGTAAGAGGCCTTTAAGAGACCAAAGAGTAGACTTATGGATGCAGCGAGTTACTGTAAGTTAGTTGTCGTCAGACGATGCAGATATCATAGCAAAATGCCTGGATTTGCTGAAGCATGCACTAAAAATATGGCAAAAAAAAAAGAAAGAATGGAAAGCAGCAAATCCACATATAAAGACCATTTTGGCGGTTTTGGTGTGAGGAAAATGTTCTGCCAGATGGTGTAGTTCTCTGAAAACTATATTTATCCCTGTCCAATTGGGTTTTTGTTTCACTTAGTAGTAGGAGGTTTGGAAGTAAAAACTAATAACTAGTATTTTACAATTACACATTACAGGAACAGGGCTGAGACTGAGCTGTAAGGATCCATCCCATTTGGATACAAAGACTGGACCAAAAGCCCACTGAGGACACAAATTACAGCAATGTGATGTAAACGATTTCTATTTTAGGCTTTAGTATAGGGAAAGCATTGCAGGGAACAGCACAGAAATGATTCATTTTGATGCAAATAAAGGTCTTCTCAGATCAAATGCATTTTGGACAGCAAGTACTGTGCAATTAACTGCAGTAATTAGGGATGGTACACATGACAGCTTGTGGGACGAGAGGGGAAAAGGCCAATGTGGATGAGCAGGAATAAATGGGCAGAAATTGCACGGAGAGAGCACGGGAGTGGGTGGAACATGCAAGTACAATTTTCTTGTTTTGCGGTTATTGGATTCTAGTTGATTGTATGTGTGCTGAGTGAAGGTAAGAGAGCCTAATGGAAAACCTGTGACGTGACGATTGATAGCTGTGGGATGGAGTAATGGTGTAGATTTATTACAAACTGGATCGACATACGTTTTGATTATCTCGGTATGTGGGTGGAGACTATATACTGGAAACTATAGGGGAAAGTAATATCATTTTGTACTAATTTAGTTATCAATTTAGGTAGCAGTAAAATTAAAATTAAAATCATCTGTAATTAAGTTGAAGTAAGCTTGAATAATAGTTCCAACACAATTCATATTTAAAAAGTTAACAGAACACAATTAGGACACTGTAACCACACCAACAAATCTCATTCAGTGTCACCATGGTTACTGACAAATACGTTCTAGACAAATAATTAAAATGTCTTTCACAGAGCTTTAAGATATTCTTTAGATTGGGATATTCATAAGGTTATGAAAACAGTTGCAATATTTAAAAAACTAAAAAGCTGAAACTATTATTTTTGTCTTTCCTTGGGACTCAATTATGGAACAATGTTAGTAAAGAGATGAAAGCGTGCACCTCTTTACTTATAATTTGAAATGACACAGTTTGTTCTAGACAGCTACTTGAATGAATTAATATGTCTATGTCATCAAGGTCAAAAGGGTAACTTGTATCATGTAAATGCATATTGGGCTGTGTTCTGCCACACAAAATGTATGTACTCTTATAAGTAGGACCCATTTGAGAAAAAGTATGGGTCCATCACACAAGACCCACTTTGAGCCCAGCCCAGGTGGGGCCGAAGCCGCAGACAAACCATATTTGCATATTTCTTAAACTTTTTTCACTGTCTTAAAAATATATACATGAAATTGATTAAAAATCTATTATTCTCAATACAATTTGTCAGAAATATAATGTAGAATCTATGTGAGAAAGATGTTTAAACCCCAGGCTGGGGATTAAACATCTTTCCCTTTGCCCTTTGGAGATTTGGTGAAGTGACGTGCTGTTCATATGTCAACAGCGTGTGACACATGCAGGCGAAGAAGACTGGCCTATTTCTGTTCAGGGCTGAGTCATCAATGGCTGCGGAGTAGAACGTGGCATCATCTAAGAAGAACGCAGAAGGATAAAGAGAGACGGAGGGAGGCTGCGGGGGGCACATCCACACTGCTCACTTCAAATATGAAGAGAAACTGTGTTTATACATTTGATCCGTGAAAGTGTCAGCGCCGCAACAGGAAACTTGACACAAAGCACTGCATTTGATTTGTGATTACAAAACAGATGTTTTTATAACATTTCCAAAACATCTAGATTGAATATAGCACTATTTATTTAAAGCCCAGTCTAAAAATAGACTAAATAAAACAATGTGAACGTTGAATGTTTTTATAATTATATTATAAACATAGAAAAACATAGACTTTACTGTGAGCAAGCTTGCATCTCCACAAACCTGACTAGTGCTTGGCCTTGAAGAGCCCCTGCCTACAGTTACATACATGTATGTCTTTTGTCAAGAAATGTACAACAAAAACTGGATATCTATTGATTTGTTTCAGATTATTGTTTCAGTTTAATGTTCTTTGTTAGCGTTTTATTACATTGATTCAAGAGTTGATTTTATGACAATGTAGAATATAGTCTCTCTCAAACTGTGCTATGAATGGAAGAGAAGATGGTGGGGAAGAACAATTCAATTCATGTCTGAGAGTGAATTCCACTGGCTCTGGGGACATGGAATATCACATTGCTGGAGGGGGGAGAGTCAGCCTCACCTTCATGCGCAGTTTGGGCTCTGTAGCCCAGACCCTCCACTTCTCTGGTGTTGCCCACGGGGAGAGGCGGCGGCTGGTGTGGGCTTATAGACCCAGAGCTCAGCCTCCATGTGTTGGAGTTCACCCCAGTGAAGGGGTCGCGTACGCCTAAGGATGTCCATAACAAGCACCATGTTCACATGCACGAGGTCCATCAGTGCTCGTGGCACCAGGAAACACTAGGCCGGAGGTCAATTATCGACTTTGTTGTCATGTCATCTGACCTTCGGCCGCATGTCTTGATGCACCTGGAGGCGAGTTGGATCCTATGGCAGAGGAGAGAGCCAGACAGACTTGGCAGGCCCAAGCGGATTGTGAGGGTCTGTTGGGAACGTCTTGCATAGTCCTCTGTCCGCAGGGTCTTCAACTCACACCTCTGAGAGAGCTTCTTCCAGATCCCAGGGGAGACTGGGGATAATGAGTCCGAGTGGACTATGTTCTCAGGGGCCTGTTGTGGCGGAAACCCCCAAATGCGCTGGTGGACACCAGAAGTAAGGGATGGAGTCAGGCTGAAGGAGTCCTATCAGGCTTCTTTGGCTGAGGCAGTTGACGGGTATCAGCGGGCCAAAGGCACCGCAGACTGTACTGTACAAGTTCAGGGAAGCCATGATCGGTCGTCCTCAATGAAAATTTCTGTCCTACCAACACCTCAGAAGGGGAAGGCAGTGCTTCACCGGCACCCTTTATGGTGTGGGGGCAGGGCTATTGACCTTGACTGGAGATGTTGTTGGAGAGTGGAAGGAATGCTTTGTGGATCAACTCAATCCCACTGTCACGTCTCCTGAAGAGTGGTTGGAATGAGTTTCCTCGGCAGGGTGCTGTTCACTTCCTTAGAGAAAGGGGTGAGGAGCTCAGCCACACGGGAGGAGCTCAAAGTGGAGGACACTTCCTCTGGGGTGAGGGAAGTCTGGGAGTCCCTGCTTAGACTGCTGTCCTCGCAACCTGGCCCTGCATAAGCCGAAGAAGATGGATGGAAATCTTTATTCATTATGACAGTAACGATAAGAAAAAAGTCAAATTTTTCCATTTCAGTTCTGTCTCTTGTCACTTCATAATAAATATCATGCCATGAAATTGATATTATTACGTCCAAATTGGCCAATTTGAAAATAAGTCTGAATGGGAGAGAATTGTAACTTCTATTTTCTTGCTAAACTGCTTTACCATAGCAACATACATAAATCAAAACATTTCTACTTCCATAGTGCTAATGTTGTGGATGGCTTATGGACTTCCCCTCACTCAAGCTAATGATGCTAAAGATGCTAATGGACGGTCCCAGCTAATGTGGCGGAAAAGATGATGCCGCTCTCAGGGTATGTAATATATAGTTTATTATACAGCATTTTCTCCGTACTGAATCTAACATAATATTTCCCCTGTTCTGTTTAACTGAGGCAGCCTTTCTGTCCACACTGTCACAATTAGAGTCTGAATGAGCTTTAAAGGAGACATATTATACAAAATTAACTTTTACGAGCAATTGTTTTTCTTCTCATTTAAGGTTAAGGTGCACTTTGAAATGTACCTTCTCTAACATGTATTCAGAGTTATTCAAGCATGTTTGAGTAATCTTTATTCTCTTGCAGTCTGAAGCGCCATATGGAAACGCCCATTGTTACGTTTTTAATTCAGGAGCATCACATAGCCATTTTAGTTCAAATCCAAACAAAACCCACTGTTTGCGACTGTGATCCGTCTCTCTTCATAGTCTGGGCCGGTGGAGCTGCACTTTGTTGCGATCACGCCAAAAGGGACGGGCAGAAATCAGAGCTGCAGTTTTAAACCAGAAATGAGCAAACTTGTTTCTTTGTGATTTTAAATGTCCAAGATTGTGAAATAACGATGTCATAGATTATAACTATAGCAGACAAAAGCATAATCATGACAATCCGGATGAAGGGCCAGTGGCAAGGACAACAGGGTTTTCATACGCAGCTGGTAATTATTCGAAATATAAAAAAGACCTTGACACAATTACACCCAGGGCAGTCAATTAAGTCAAGTAAATATTTCTTTAGGCAATGTAGACTTTGAATGATTTCTCTTCAGTCACTATTCATAGGCTTTGACTGAATGTGTAAATTGTCACAATCATCATTTTACAAGAATGTTTGGCAGCTGTTTCCAAAAGCCTTGTGACTCTGTACAGCTGTCGACACTATTTATAGAGATTTGTGAATGATTCTCTACTTGTCACAGTGAGGATTTGTCACATAAAGAGATGGAATGGAATTTATTAGTGTCATCTTATCTGCGCTTCCTCCTAAATACACTAACTTGTAAATGATGTTCCATTTGTGTACTGGGAATGTTTGTCAGAAATATAAAAATATGCTTGCTTTGGTCAGTGTACCTTTTGTCCATTTGATTTTAATGGTACACGGACCAGCTTCCATATGTACATAATGTAAACATAGTAGAAACCCAATTGTGAGGTTAAAGAGCTTTAAAGAGAGAGCTTTATTAGTCATGTACTACAAAGTAAACAGGTTCTAAAGATGGCCCCCTATGTGCTCCCCGATACAGTTGGTTAACAGCCCACTTAGCCTCTCACCATGAAGCTCTGTGCAGGACGTCTACAGAGAGGTCCTGCTGATGGCTCAGTAATGCACTCATACCAAGTCATGTCCAAAAATGTGTATAATTCAGTTTTATTCTCTGTTAGTAATGCACTCACACAAACACTGATCCAGAGCAAAGTCAGACTGAGCCTAAGGCTAAGGACAATATTCAGAGGATGTACTCCATTAGAAATCAGCCTGTAAATATCTTGGTTGAGGTATTGAAAACGTTTTTTTTATTTTAAATCATCTTGAAAATATGTTTTATTATAGAATATATTAGAGAGTATAAGAAGTTTCAATAGTAGTCATCAGGACAATGTTTTAATAATCAGGTCGGACTACAGACCTGCACCAGGTGGCTCCAGAGAGGACACAGGTGATGAACAAAGACAAAATAATCCATATGATCCTCATAATCCCCTCAGGCTGGTTGTTTGCCTCAAATCCTCTAGAAAAGCAGAGCTAACAAACATCGCTGCACAGCACAAGGCTTAAAGAAGCTCAGGCTCAAAGCAAAACATGTGGGCCAACTATACTGTACCTCTCCCAGAAACATACGCTCTGTCTAATCTTCATCTGAGGAGAAACTCCGGGATAGTTTATGTTTGTCCAACAGTAAAAGTGTTTCCCTTTTCTTTGGTTTGAAACACAGCATTATTAAAGTGTTAACAACCTGCTACATTTAGGACATGATGAAGTATGCAGCTAACAGCTAAATAACAAAGTGGTCTCTAGCAAAGCCAAAATCAAGCAGATTGTGCACGGTGCGCCCTCTGCAGGACATTGTGCTGTCACGACGCAACAGACATTACCAGGACAACAAACACCGCTCGAACGCTTGGATGGAAATGGAATGAAATTTGTGATTGTTATTCACTTTTCTTATGCAAATGTAGATAATGAGTACATTTTGTGGAGGTGGAAATGTAGTCAGTGACGTGAGGATTTAAAGCAGAGATGGCTTGATAGTCCAAAACAGATTTAACCTGTCAGTTGAAACTCCTCCCCGAGGGCAGGGCTAAGGCAGCTCAGCACAGTATAAAGTCATTTTTTTTTTCAAACCAGCTCCTCAGATTGAAAATTACTTTTGGGTGGAAGTCTTAATTTTAAAATATCCAGCTCACTACTTCTGAAACCTTTTCGACGAAGGATCACTCCAGGACGAATGAGGGAACACTATGAAAAAAGGTGCGACTTATAGTCCGGAAAATACGGTAGTTGATATTCTAATTTGAGGCCATTTTCCCACCCCTAAAATGGGCATGAAGAGTTGATCTCTGCAGCACTGGCTTTTATTGTTAAAAATCTGTATTTTATTTAAAATGTTTGCAAATACAACAATACATACATGACAGTACATTTTTGTTGGCAATTTTAATTTAAAGCCTATATGTAAAGTTGTTTGTTCATGGCCAAGACACATGGACAAAGGTCTTTTTAGTCACTCTAGTTTGCATTTATCTCCACTTTTTCTGAGGCAAAATATTTGTTTTCTCAACACATATCCAGTAGACTGGAAGATGATGTTCCTGCTGCTAAATGTACCTGGTCCAGAGGGAGAAAATGAATGATGAAATCTCCATTTAAAGCCCGCTGTGACATTCCTATTAAATGTCTGTAATGTTTCCTCTATTCCCAGTCACAGCGTCAACTTCCACCGGGAGCCCTGAAAAGCTTGCTCTGACCTTTCACTAAAACGCCATGTCTTTTTTGCCTCTTGAGCTCTCACACTAGCACCGAACAGGCCCCCTCCCACTCTTTTCCCCTCTCCAGTCAAAAGGCCTGCACAAAAAAAAGAGATTCCTTTGCTGGCAATCTCTCTGTGTGCAGCTTTAAAGATTGGATGAGCTAGGAAAGAATTGAGTGTAGACAGGGGAACTTTCAGTAAGTCTTTCAAATGTGACTAATTTTGTACCCGGAAGGATGCAAAACAATGTTCATCATATTACACCACTTATTACACACATGCTTTAAGCTGCAAATACATCCTGCTGTCAATTGCTACTCGTGTTTTTTTTGTAGAATTGCAACTATTGTCGGTTCCAATCGGTCCAGGACGTAAATTCATGACTTTCTGGCCGTTATTCATGGGTTTCAGTCACATTACTTATTTGTTGTCATTGCCATTTTGAAGAGGTCACCACATGCTATTGCCTCTCTCAGCTATTAAGACAGTCATGAAAAACAGTACATAAAACTGAAAATGAAAAGGGTTTGATACTTCAAGACAACAGAAGCAGGAACAACTTACCACAACAAACTTTTGCAGATATTCACATCCAAGGTTCCTCTGCTCATTGGACAAGCCCTCAAAGCGTTCAAGAGCATGGACTTTGTTTGCAATGTGATCTGTTTTTGGACAAACAAGGTCTTTGGGAACGATACAGAAGAGGGATCCTTTGTTTGGTGACTTTGTGCAGGCACAGCCCACAGTGCAACAAGCGGCTTTACATCCTCAAAATGGCATTAGCAACGAGTGTGTCACGTCACTTTGGATCCGTGAATAGTGAGATCGTTATTCGCGCAATTAATGAGACCATTTAGTATTCATTTATTTTTCATATACATGCTTTTTACTTACTTTTTCACACCAGTGTTCTGTGCAACATTGGTTGAAAAACAAGGGTCTAGGTCATAATCTACTAATCATTACTATGAATAGGAAAATAATTAGTAAGTAGAGTAAGTAAGTAGTAGTAAGTGATTAATATTGTATGGACAAAATGCTTAGTACTGTATAGCAGCCTTATAGATCATATCAATGCAACAACATCTCCCTATAGAGACGGGAGCCTACCAGAAAAGTTACATAGTGCCCCATTAATGCTAACTATTGTACACTATGTACAAAAATGTGTTAAATAAAAAATTAAATAAAAGTAAATAAATATATGTTTTCAAATTGTACTTGAAATACTTCTTGGATCTCTATACAATTTACAGAAGATTTAAAAACGGCATATTTAGTGGCAAGATATTGTCCACTTCTTTGAACATCTCTCCAGT
Organism: Eucyclogobius newberryi; assembly: GCF_026437365.1. Classification (NCBI taxonomy): domain Eukaryota; kingdom Metazoa; phylum Chordata; class Actinopteri; order Gobiiformes; family Gobiidae; genus Eucyclogobius; species Eucyclogobius newberryi. The sequence continues at coordinate 15,023,745 of NW_027315724.1, read as the reverse complement.
GTTTACAAAGCTGGAGGCGGTATGGGCGTGTGTGGTGTGATGGACTGAGTGTGCAGAAGCCTGGACTCCTGACCCATTTGCCATGTGGAGGTGCCTTACCTTATCTCCAGCCCAGCACTGAACTACCGCATTGTTCCCGCTCCATATCAATTTAATTAAACACTATTGATTCTGCAGACGTACTCCGAGCCAGGCCCCTTTGTGCACCACTCTCATCTGCGCTCCGGCTTTTCACCACCAGACCTTTGGCCCTTTATCACAACACCTTTGCATTAGAAAATAGACTCATGGGCCAACTCTATCAATCAAAGAGCTATGATGGATTTGAACATGTTTCGCTGAAATTGATTGGAAGTAGCAGTGTGTAAACCGCCAGCCCTGTGAATGTTTGGTTGGCACCCTATTTGGCCTGACCCTAACCATAAGATGGTTCTGGGTTCGATTCTTGATTATATTATAGTGGAATAAACTTGATTGTTTTCATACATAAGCAGTGCTACAAAATACAAAAAATTGGATGATCTATCTGAAAGACTTACAAAATGTAAACAGGCTGCATGGTGGGAGGATGACTCTTGAACCACTCTCCTCTGCAGATGACCTGTCCATCATGTCCTCTTACACTGCAGGTCTACAGCAGCTGCTAAGAGTCTCAGACTACGGGAAGCCATTTGACATCAAGCTTAAAGGTGGTATGGACGTTTTTTTCCAGCAAATTTTTTATCATATTTCCTCGTGGCGTGGATAAATCATTTGTCCTGCCACGTATCAATCATAAAACGCACCTACCGCTCACCTGCAGCCGCGTCAGGCTCGTCCCCATGTTTCCGCGTGCCTAAGCGCATGGATCTATCATAATATAGTTCCCTCAGTGTACGGGGCAAAATGAAGACGGAGAAAGACAGTTCGAGCTGACGCAGAAGTGGACAGAAATCTACGGGAGACGAGAGATGCGATGCGCTCCGTTGCGCTAATAAACAAACGCACGTGTGTATTGTATCGGTCAGCACGGGGGAGTGCGCATGCGGACTTCCGCCTGCGTTCTCAAATCGCCAAAAAATTGTCCATACCGCCTTTAACTCTAAAAGTTACTGGTGATGAGTCTCATTCAGCTTTTTGTTTAAAGACTTGCTGTTTGGGTTCCATAAAACACATCATAAGACAATTTCCCGTTGTGCTCCTGGCTGGAGGGGAGCTATCTGTTGTGGATGGGGTCAAGCATCTTTTGATGCAGAAATTAATATGTACAGGTATATATATATATATATATATATATTATATATATATATATGTATATGTATATATATATATATATATGTTCTAATATAAATGATTTGTTGAACTCTGTTACATCTAGTGTCTTGAATGAATAAAAAGAATGAATAAAAATAAGCAGAAGGCGCCGTGGAGAAATGATGATTCGGTCAGGGCACAGAAAAGGGAGTGCCGCAGGGCCGAACGGAAATGGCGCAAGTCAAAGCTCCAGGTTCAAAAAGAGATTTACAAAGAGAAGCTGAACATGTACAACCTAATCTTATGTAGAACTAGGGAAAGATATTTTTCTGAAATAATTGGAAGCTGCAGTAACAACTCGTGTGTCCTGTTTGCCACAGTAAACAGATTAACAAACCCTCCAGCTCAGCTGCCGTTAGAACTCATTTCCACATCCAAGTGTAATGAGTTTGCATTATTCTTTAATGACAAAGTTCAGGGCATTAAAAATGCTATAAATCCCACAATGCAAAAGATTACCCTAAAACCACCAAGACACTTAGAGCTGACTCACTTTGCACCAGTAACTGACAAAACTGTCCATGAGATCATCACCAGTCTGAGTTCATCTACATGCTGCCTTGATGTGTTACCCACCAGATTTCTAAAGTCTGTGCTGAACAGTTTGTTAGCACCATTCACTCACATAGTCAACATGTCGCTTCAATCTGGAACATTCCCAATGTCTTTGAAAACTGCGGTCATAAAGCCTCTCCTAAAGAAGAGCAGTCTTGATGCCGCAGTACTGAGTCATTACCGGCCCATCTCTAATCTGCCATTTTGGGGCAAAGTCCTTGAAAAGGTTGTTTACCAACAGCTCACAGATTTCCTCTTAATAAACAACTCATTTGATGTTTTTCAGTCAGGTTTTAGACCTTATCACAGCACTGAGACTGCTCTTGTCAAGGTGACAAATGACATCCGCCTGAACACTGACACGGGCAAAGCCTCAGTCTTAATTCTGTTAGATCTGAGTGCTGCTTTTGACACTGTCGATCATGGGATCCTCTTACAGAGACTAGAGGACTGGGTGGGCATCACTGGCACTGCCCTAAACTGGTTAAGGTCCTATCTGGAAGACAGGAAGTACTTTGTTGAAATTGGTAGCTGTGTCTCAGACCACATGACCCTGACCTGTGGAGTGCCCCAAGGGTCAGTCCTGGGTCCCCTTCTGTTCAACCTCTACATGCTGCCGTTAGGTCAGTTGATATGCAGTGAAAATGTGTCCTATCACAATTATGCAGACGACACTCAGATCTATGTTTCACTATCGGCAGGTGACTATGGACCAGTAGATTCACTCTGTCACTGCATCCAACAGATCAGTTTGTGGATGCAAAACAATCTCCAGCTGAACTCAGACAAGACTGAAATAATATTTTTTGGTCCATAGAAACAAAGAGAAAGTGTTAGCGGTCACCTCCAGAGTCTCGCTCTAAAACCGACAAACCAAATTAGAAATCTGGGGCTAATAATGGACTCAGACTTGAACTTTAACAGCCACGTCAAATCAATAACATCAGCAGCTTTTTACCATCTAAAAAACATTGCCAAAATCAAAAATATAGTGTCAAAACCAGATTTAGAGAGACTTATCCATGCGTTTGTCTCCAGTAGATTAGACTACTGTAACGGCCTGCTCACTGGTCTCTCCAAACGAGTTGTAAAACAGCTGCAGTACATCCAGAACGCTGCTGCTCGGGTCCTGACTAGAACCAGGAAGTACCATCACATTAGTCCTGTTCTCAGGTCTCTGCACTGGCTCCTGTGGCTCAGAGAATAGACTTTAAAGCAGCTCTGCTTGTGTACAAGTCTCTCCATGGCCTAGCACCAAAGTACATCTTGGACATGTTAGTGCCATATGAACCATCTCGGACTCTGAGGACCTCAGGGACCGGCCTCCTGCTGGTGCCAGAGTCAGGACTAAACATGGGGAATCTGCATTTCAGTTTTATGCAGCTAAAATCTGGAACATTTTTCCTGAAGATGTGAGACAGGCCTCTACTCTGACAATGTTCAAATCTAAGCTAAAAACAGTTTTGTTTAGCTGCGCATATGACTGAAAGGATTTTTTCTTTGCACTCTTCTCTTTTGTTTGTGATTTTATTAGTTTAGACAATCAGTTGGATTGATCATTTTTAATTTAGTTAATTTTATTGTATTTCTGTTTCTGTAATTTCTTTGTGTTTTGAATGCATTTTTCCTGCTGTGTGAAGCACTTTGAATTGCCTTGTGTATGAAATGTGCTCTACAAATAAACTTGCCTTGCCTTGCCTTGGTAAATAATAACGCCTGGACAGAGAGTAGTATTTATTTGTTTATTTAATTTTTTAATGGTCCCTTAGAATTTGAAATTGATATGAAATGTGTGTGGTGTTTTGTAGAATATGATTGTTCTAGCTGTGTCTATGTTTGTTTCCTCTGTATAAAGGTCACTGGATATGATTTTGACCGATGAATATCTGTAATTGACATTATTTTATTTAGAAGGTAAAAGGATCTTAAGAGTTGAAGTAGCAGTGGCAGTATTGACCAGTATTCACACTGGACAAAGCAGTTGAATATAACAATGTCTAGAGTTCCTCTAACCGTGGCCTTTGCTAGAATTGTGACAGAAAATCAATAACTTCCATTGGTTTTCCTGCCTTTCCCGAAGCAAAGTTTAACTGGCTTGAGATTGGCACATACTCAATGCTCTTTCCATGTAACCTCTAAGCAAATCAGTGTAATATGTAAGGTTGCCAATTCAATCCCAAAGCTCTATCAAATCCAAACAGTAGCCTATAGAATTGAAAACATAATCCTTTATGTTCTTGGACTATGCCAGAGCTTAAATACTGCACAGAGCTGAATAGAATGTCCTGGTTTTGCCTCTTAGTATTTGTAACAAACCTGTTTTACGCTACCCCAATCTCAAAGCAACAGTGAATTCATATTCCAGGCTTTCTGGCCAAAATGTTGTTTCTTATTCACGCTAAAGCTACATGCTAAACACATTATCTTCTCCATTAGCGCCTCTAGAACACACCAAACGGGCTCATGTACTGTAATCACACAATTTTATAAATCATATTTTGCTGCATCCTCGTTTCTGAAATGGGGAATGTTTTTTCTCCATTAAGTTGCATACCGAATGCAATCCGGACAGAGATATGGTTTTAGGGCATTTGAAATGAACTCCTTCAAGCCCCAGCTTAGGAAATGAAATTGCCTTAGCCGTGGTCTTTTGTCACAGAGCTCCTCATATGAATATTAATGATAACATGGTGGTGTTGAGGGCGCAGTAAGCAGTATTTCACTCAGGACAGATCTCATCTTATTACGTGTGTGCAAGATGATGAATATTACATATGTTATGTACGTTATGTACGTCAGGTAACATATAAACTAAGCTCATGACAAGGCTGGGATCTGAAATGTCTTACATTGTTTGTTGGTGTGAGAGAATTAATTTGCAGCTCTATGGTGCATTTGATTGGCCTGTGGTATTGGCGCTAATGATAGTGAATCATTTTATCATTTATTTTAATGGCTTTCTATTTTTAATGAAACATTTGCTCTCGTGTATGTACTTTGGTAACACTGAATTTTGTTGCTTCCCATTTTGCGTTTACAGTTTTTGCAAGTTCTAAAAAGGTGCTCAGCAGTAATGTATATTTCTCAATATCACTATGTCAACTAAACTTGTTAACTGTCAACTAAACGTAATACTTAACCTATATCATGAAATCTGCTCACCAAAGGAATATATAAATAATTAGTGTTTTCAGATGCTTGTGGGACTCATTAGGCAGTGAGGACTGGGGTTAAAATCTTGCATAGAACTTGCCCTTGACTTTTTATCCTCCATCATGTCATGATCCTCACTGTAGTCATGCAGGATGAACATTTTTTATTAGGGAGAGGGCAATAGAAATGGAACGGAAAGGCCCCAGGATTAACCCCTGAGGTAACCCACATGAGAGGAGAATACATTTCTTTATCAGGATTATTTAAAAAGGGCTTTATGGGAGGCGTTTGACTGGTGGACCGAGTATTGTTCTTGCCACAGTGACATCCAGGATAGAAATGTCAACTTTCAGTAACTATGCTTAACATCTCAGTCAATAACTGCTGCCCTGGAGGTTAACACACCAGTCAATTAGAAGCCTAGTCCATCACTACGAACTGCTATGTGTGGATTTGACAAAAGGGTGGCATTTCAAACTCAGGTTATCAGCATGTGTTTCTAAAATAGTCTGTAATCAGCACCTGTCATGAGGATATAAGGCATCGACTTCCTGCACATAATTCATTGTGTCATAACTGAGCACACCAGTAAATAAAGCAATTTGTCAAAGCTGAGAGCACTGCAGGCTACAAAGAACCTGAAATATAGAAACAAATTAGCCACCACGTCTCCATAAATTGTCCAAACCCATTACAACTTTTATGTAAACAGAATGAAAATGTTACTGCATGATTTATCTGTTTGCTGCATTTGCTCCCAGAATCAGCACACCCCTTTTAACACTTCAGATCAGTGTATTTTTAGAGAATAGTGACGTATATCCACATTAAGATATAGAATTCTTGAAACTTTCTCACCCTTGAGTTGAAAGATTGTCAAATTAACGTGTCTAACAATAAAAATGTGTTGTAAAATTGAGATATTTCTTGTCTGAGGCTGTTGTAACAGTTACATTTGATTTTAAATAAAGGTCATGACACTATAAACTATTATTACTCTCAGTTTGTTTTCCAAATTGCCTTGTTTGTGTCTGAGATAGCTGAGAGAGATTAGAACTCATACATTTATATGAGTGCGTTTACACTCGGAATAAACGGTTCACCATGGAATAGACCAGGACTAAACCAGGACTAGAACAGGTCCAAACCAAGTCTACATCAGGACTAAACTGGGCTCAAACCAGAACAAGAACGTACCCTGACCGATAAACCATCTTTTAGATGTATTTCAATCGTATTTCGATGAAAATATCTCCAAAGTACACATTAATACTTACACACCACACAACCTCTCTCACGTTTCGGTTCGTCCCAACGTGTGCAAGCTCTTATTGACCCCATTTACTGTCAGAGAAGAGACAAACGACATCCCTTTCTCCAGTCGTCTGTCCCCTGAAGACGCCTCACGTGTTCCTATGCTCCACGTTTTCATCAAACACCGCCATGCAGCTCGTCTCGCTGGGAAGATCAACGATTGACCTATCAAAGCAGGAAAAAAGGGCAAGCGCTCATCCCTATGCGCACGCTTGCAAACAAACATGTAACACACACAGGAACTAAGACCCTGCAGCCACTGAAAGGTGGCTTTGGGAGGTGGATTTAGTCTGATGGATTTACTAGAATTCTTAGTCCTTCCTTTTCTCTTATGAGGCACATTTAAATACATGAAACTTTCCCAGCTTTTAATTTTGAACAATATTTTTAGCATTAGCTGGTTCTGAGAGAGAGCGAGAGCGGCTTGTGAAGTCGACTAATTTGTCTAATAAATGTCCTTTTTAGTCATGATTACAGATAGTGACAAAATACCAAAACTTCAATCAGTGAGGTCAAGTATTTTTTTTGTTAAAATTGAGGTACTGAATTTTCAAATTGCAGGTTGTGAATCCATCTAGGACCTTCCAAAGCCTTGTTAGTTCATAATTAGTATTCACGTCTGAATATTTGAGAGAAGATTTCAGATTTTGGCAAAAAAGGCTGTTTATTATTTTACAAAAATATATACATTTTAGAGAAAAAGAAAGGAAATCCAGGAATTACAAACTTGTTCAACCAATCAGAGAAACAAAGTGTTTCACAAAACCAATCCAACAATAAATATTTGTATGGTAATAGGAAGTTAAAACCATATTTCTGAATATTCTCCTTGGAGATAGATAGATTGTATGCTATACTGTGGAATAATGTAACTAAAAGGACAACATTTGCAAGGAGACAAGCAGGTTGCAAGCTCACAGTCAGAACACATGTCTTTCTGTGCAATAAAAACTAAAAATGATTACGGAGAAACAAAAAAAAGCTCTTATTTTGGTTTATTTTTGGCTAAACTATCATTTACTGGGGCTTGAAGTTACGTCAATGAATTAAAACACAGTGAATACATAATATAATTGTAAAATTAGTCTTCTGAAGCCCAAATAAATATAACTTAATAAAAATGTATGCCAACACAATGCAGAAAAGGCAGATGATGTTAGAACAATTAGAACAATTTGGGTTAGAATGGGTTAGAACAATTTGAATATGGAATAAGAATCAAAAAAATCTAAAGCATTTCAAACAAAATCACAGTAAGAATACAAGGTTTTCAACAAGTAATGTAATAAATGCAAGACAGATATAATGAATGCCATACTGCAACATTCCGAACAAAGCATTCCATGACAACAGGCATGTGTCCCACTCTACCCCCGTAAAGATACACAATATAGCTTTAATTGGCACTTTTCAGCATGTCCTTTTATTAAAAACAACACATTTCGCAGCGTAGCAGTAACTACAGTGATTAAAATGATGGAGAGGAAGGAGACTGAAGTGTTTCATTTGTCAGAGAGAGGGAAAGCCCGTCCATCTATAATCCACTCTTCTGGGACACTTGAGCCTGTCTGTCTCATATAGTCTGAAGACGAAGCACGCTAATCACAGAACACACTCTGTGCTCGCTGCTCACAAATACAAATGATTATGGGCAATCTGCGAAAACAAAAGGCTACACAATATCATGTTGTTTTTTTTCTTGTCATCATGGTTTGGTTCCAGGTTTCAGTTCTGTTTCGTCCCAGTTTTGATGTGGTGTGTGTGCGGTAAATGCATTTTCATATTCTACTGCAGCTGATATGACTAAAGAAAGACCTTCCGGGCAAGTCTGTTTTATTTATATTTTAGGAATTGTGTTTTATAGTTTAGGTTCAGTAATACTTTCAAGGACACGTGAATGATTTTGGCCGTCACTTTTATCAGCTTTGAGTGAGAGAGAGGAAGACAATGTGCTTGGAAGAGAGGTAATCTTCTGCTGGTGATGAGCTGCGGGATCCAGGGCCTTCTTTGGCTGGCCATGATAAGACTATTGCCTCAACGCACCCGAAAGAATGAGAAATAGACCCAAGGACACCGTCAACCCACAAACCATTATGCCCTTTGGTGGAGAAATGTACTTAGCACAAAAAGAGAATAAATTCAGGACGGGAGAGCTATTTGTCAAGCAGAAGTCAGACGAGAGGATTATGTTTTACTTTGAGCACAAAATATAGAAGAATTGTGTTTTTAAGTCGTTCTTTAGTGCATTGAACCATTAAGAATGCATAAATTAAGAATGTATGGTAGTGTGTAGTCATTTTTTGATCAACTAAAATGTATTTATATTAGATGTTTCCTACATGGTTTTAAGACGTAGCTAAATTATATGTATTATCAAGCCTATTTATGTAAAAATAATAATAAAGTCGTAGTGGAACAAATGGATAAACTGCTGGGTCACCACTGGTAAACACATTATTATCACTAATGTCAGAATACCTTGGAATGACAATAAGTTTAGTATTTACCATCTTAAAATATTCATTGGTTTAATATTATGCACGCTGAACATTCTGATGATCTCAAGCTCTACACAGTCTCATCACTGCAGTCTCAACCATGCGGGTTGTATTGCTTTATACTCTTTTTCTGAGAGATAAATTATGCATGATTATTGTTAATGTGTTATGCGTCGCTCCCAACCATTGTTATACTCTCCAATCACTGCTGCCTCTTTGTGGACCATTGGCCAAGCTTTCACTCACAATAAATAAAACTTATTACTTATAATTATTCTATAACAACAGACTAAGGGCAATGGTTACAGGTTACTATGTTTGCTTGGTTTCCACAGTGTGAATTTATGAGTTTCAGGCAAATGATTCCGTCCTGATTTGAAGATTTTGCGAGGACCTTTCCCTATTCTAAAGCTAACGATCTCCTGCATGTGGTGTGGATAGAGGGAGGTGGTGCGGGGAGAGGGAGACACGGACGGACAGGAGAAGCTTCCGTGTAATCCTGCCGTGGACCTGATTATTGGTCAGTCTCACCACATTTTTCTCTCAGCTTAAGTGTGCCAAAGATTTCCTTTAATTGAATTGTGCCTTCTCTGGGGCTGCGGTGGAGTAAAGAACTTCTTGGTCGACTAAAAAAATGCCCTGTGCATTGATTCATTGATCAAAAGCTGTGGCACTGGCAAAAGCTTTTCAAAATGTAGGATCCGGTGCGATGTAGGAAACATTATTTTGTGAAAAGGCACATTAAACTGTCCATCCAGCTAACTCACTTTGTGCTTTCTCCTGTCTGCTTTGTACATATAATTCACCATAATCCAAAAGGAGTAGACTAATAGAATATGTGGTCGAATAAAACCTCCAAGCTTGTAAGACTTAAACAATCTTAAATGACAAAACGTGCAGACCACAGACATGATCCTTCTGAGCTCAAAAACTACAGCTGTGTGCTAACAAACTAGCGCAGAGTAAAGTGTTCAAAACGGACAGAGCATTGCACTTCTAGTTCAGATGTTACAGTCTAACTTTATCGCTTTACCACAACGTTGATATTTCCTGTGTTTCCTCTGTATCCGTCACTCCATCTGCCCCTGACGCTCTGCTTCAATGGCTTTTGTTGTAGCGGCGATGTTTTATGGTTACAATATGACAAGACTACGTGCCCATGCTACTCTGACTTTTAGTCATTCAGTTAGTGTCCTCTTTTAATGTTCATAAAAATACCAAAAAAGCACATTTACAAGTATAAGTAAAGGCAACCTCTTTAATAGAACCTATTCACTTTATTCCAGAAGTTGCAACTGGCGAACAGCTTCAAAACAGTGCTACTTCTCTATAATGTTTTAGTAATTTAATAACAGTCCACACATCTCAAAACATTATTCTTAATACAAGATGTTTTAGGGTGTGAACGGGTCATTTTCCCCTCTCCACCAACACTTATTTTTAAAGTTGTTTCTCTCCTCTCTGGTCCTTTATTTCTGAAAGCATCATAAATCCAACTTCGAGGCTCACATTTCCCACACAGACACAGAGGCGACATGCTAGGGCACGTATGGCCCGAGTCAAACCCACTGTCCACCGCTCATGCATGATGGATGTTCCCATGGGTGCCACAAACGCCCCCCTGAATATGTTTCTTGCGTTTTGTCGCCGAGAAACGATATGGACTTTCAAAACGCTAAAGTCTCCGGTCTCTCACTGGCAGATGACATTAATAACAATTGCAGCTCCACATGCGGACATTGGTCGATTCCCCGGTTTAATGTTATTTGTTTGTTGAGCCAGCGGGGTCATATGGATTCATAGCCACGTAATTGGGAAATCGATGGAAAGCAAAGCCCAGGCACTTTTTTCAAATCACAAATAAAGGAATAAAATTACAGATTTATTACACGTTTCTGCTGTAGAATGTTGTTGTGTACTGCAAGCATCAGACCTCTGCCATGTGCTGGTCCTTAGCCAATATAAATAATGCATGCAGACTTGAACGTGAGCACTGCGGAAATACTATTATTACATCGTGGATTTGACTAGTGCACATGCATTTAGTTAGTGTTTCTGTTCAGCTAATCATTCTTTCACCTGGAAACAACACAATTCTCCAATCTGCTCCTAAATATGTTTTATTATTTCCTTGAATCAACTTGCATCCTCAGATTTATATGCTTTACATTTACATTGTAACTGTTGTTTTCTCCAATTGTATCGTTCTACCACAGAGAGATAAAGCTCAGCCCTTCAAGCAGCACCTAGACACGCCAAAATGTACAATCTTGTAGAATATTTTGACGGAACGTACAGAAGGATTTGTTAATACTTCATTCGAAATTCAGATTTATTCAAGTTTGTATTCTATTTTTACGCCAATTTACAGTCAGATCTAGTTTACTCAAAAACTAAATGAGATGCACAAAATTCTCAAATATATAGAAAAAACAATACAATTTTGACGTCCTAAATATGTTAGGCTATTTTTTACACATACAACATCTTATTTATATATGAAACCATAACGTGACGAAAAACTTAATACAATATATTTTTTTCTTAAACTTCTTAAACTCCAGTAAATCACACAGTGTCAAATTGATATGTCTAAATTTAAGATTTTGTCCTATTCACCTGCAGAGTCTCGCCCTAAATGGTAAATGGTCACATTTATATAGTTTTTCACACACAGCAGACGCCATGAGCCATGTGACAGCTCGAGCAATAATGTTTATTCCAGGAGCAGGATTTGAACCGCTGACCTTCAGATGAGGTGAAGCATTCTACCAACTGAGCTACTGTTGCCCTGCGACCATGGCTTTCATCCCTACTTCTCCCTACCCTATTATCTCTATGAGGTTTGTGCCAAGCTGCGCTAAAAGGCTTTACAAAGGAGGTCAATACTTCATCGACGAACACTTCTTTGTACGGTATGTTTTTGTGTCTCAAAGTAAAAACTATCCAAAGACATTAAGAAGTTGAAATTTAAAAGTCTTTTTACAAGAACAAGAAGAAATACACTGCACAATACATCGTACATATAGGACGTATAAGTCAGTATAAGAAACAATCCCAATCGTTTGAAATTGAAAACAGTAAATATGTTAAAAGCGCTCCTCTCGGTTTAGTTATGCTTAAACCCCAAAAGAGCAGTAAACACACGCTGACAGAGCTCTGGGCCCTATCATATGTCCTTATTTACATCCTCTCACCTTCTATGGCTAAACAAAACCTGATCCTGACAGCAGCTTTGTAGTGCACAGTCTATAAATAACCTCTTTGAACAGAAGCTGGTGTTTATTCATACTGGCACTTTCTGCCAGTGGTCTCAATTATTTAAAGTACTGTATTATGCTAAACTTATATGTATTAATTAAAATAGCTTCCAACAATGCTATAATGTCATCAAAATGTACCAGGGATTTGTTTTTAAAATGTGTAAATATGTCAAAACTTTACTGCATTTGACAATTTTAGCTGTGGAGAAAGTGGAGAAAATACTTTGAAATCCATCAAAAAAAACTATAAAGCTACGTTCCCACTGCACAAGTCTTGGCACTGAATTCAGATTTATTTTCCAAGTTATGTGGCCTAATATTGCAGGGGGAAAAACAGGAGTTGTGAGTTATCTTTATCTAGTAGGCCGTTTCTATTTTCATTAGTGTTGTTTGGCAGGTGTTTTATTGTTTAATTGTGTTTCGTTCCTGCCGTTTCTGCAGAAAAATGTTTGCACTTGCAGCATTGAAGAGCTGTAGAAGTCAGGTTAATTGCATATATAAATCATATTAATAGCAAAAGATAAAATCAGAAGTGCCACATATGAAAGTCGCATTTAAAAAGACAGAGTTGAAAATGCTCTCAATTTTCTTCCTTAAGTAAAAGTACCAGAGAAAAACAATTACTCATTTATCTCGTTAAAAATCTGCTTCAGTAAAAGTATTGAAGCACCTGTTCAAAATGTACTTCAAGTATTTCACACAGATTTTCAGAACTGTTAAATGTGATGATGACGGTAAATTCTCAATTTTCACAGTTAATTTCATGTGCATATTGTTTGCTCAAAGCTGGAAAATTGGCAGCATCGTGAAAAAATAACCCCTAAAACATAAAAAAAAGGTAGTAACTGTAACTCTTTCATTTTACTTTTACTTTTGTACTTTGTTACTTTCCACTGCCGTCATTCTGCCATAAGGAAATCAGATCCAGATCACATCTGGACAAAAAAGATAATCTGATTTGAGCTGCAGTGTGACGTAGCCTCAGAAGTGACTAGAATAGAAATAAAGTATTTTATCTTTTTCTACCCCAGAGAAGCTGGTCGAGAGCCGGTCCACAGAGGGCGGATTGCTGCCACTGTCTCCCATTGTTCTCTTCTGGAGCCATTGTGCTGGAGAAACGCAGCAGAGTTCCAACTGGAGTACTCTGCTATTAACCTATAGTTATTCTCTGCACTGTAATTCTGCACAATCAGACCACTTATTGTGACCAGTCTAACTCAAACCCCATTTACTTTAACCTTTCTGGCATTTTCAATAGAGTCAGACTGCATTTTCTTACTAGTCTTATGTAGGGGACCCATATGTCCCCAAAAGACCTTTGAAAGACAGCACCTTTTCACAGCTCAACACACTGTTGCAGAAATCAAAGCATAGTGTTGGGTGTAAAGGAACGACCCCCACGGACAGGACACTATATTTCACATCTAAACCGACTTAATGCTGACTGTGTGATCTAAACTTGTGACTAAATCATGTTTTAGTTTCGTTTGCCACAAGAACTGGTTTGAAGTGTGTTCATGTCGTACTTAATGTACTTTCTCATTACCTGCTTTTGATGTGTGTTCGTGATTATACAGAGGCAGATTCCAGTTTCATGACATGTAATTTATTTAACAGGCTATTAATTTAATAAATACTTTAGCAACACAAGTAGGGGTAATCACAGTCCGTATCCAAGCTCTTTATGCGTGGATGTATAGTCTTTTAAGAGTCCAGTGGATCTGGACAACACAGGGCACAGACATCCATATCAACAGAGGGCAGGGCAAGGCAACTGCTCCAGCGCACACCGCCGCTCCCAAGAGTTTAGGTTACATCACGTTACATCACGTTACATCTGAAAAGAGAGCTGGTTAACGCTAACCTGAACACTAGGCTACCGGCATATCACGCTCAGGACGTACCACGTTAGCTGCCCGGGACCACGCGCTGTGGGGCTACGACAGCGAGACCACAACAATCCCGAGTCAGCAGAGATCACATCGGAGCGTTGACCAAAGCGGCGCCAGGTGACAGGCCACGCCCCTGAACCACAGAAACTATTTTATGAGTAAAACTACACGATCTAATCGCATTAGCAAAAAGGACAACTACTACCTGGAGAGCGGAGGTACGTGGAGCAACACCCAGACCCAGGAAGTGCGTAGGTCAGAGGATGAATGAGAAAACTGATCAACGTTTTATTGGCCAACGGCTCTAATGATTAGCCAATAGGAAGTGGCATGGTCTGCCCGCAGGCCATACTGCCACACTGGCTTGAGTTGAATTTGCCCAAACTGAGAATAAGTTGATCAAGAGTTGATTTGATTTGATTTGATTAAAGCCACTCCCACTAAGCCACTCCTCCGAGGTCAATAAAAGAGCAGACTCAGTTCTGCTCCCTCTCTTCTTCCCGTCGGCACGTGACCTGCCAGGACGACAACAGGGAGGCTGCATTGTCTTCCAAACTCGGCTTTCACCAAACAACCCAAGCATCTCCATCAAACAATGCACAATTCAACGGACCTTGGACTCATCAAACTCTTCGAACGCTAAAACCTGCTCAAAGATCAGCGCCACGGACAGCTCCAAGGACGCAGAGACTTGAGAAGGCCTTGATCCAAATCCGAGCCTTCCGTGGACACGTGAGACCTGAGAGTGGCTGATATTTGCAGAGTGGCATTTAGTCAGGTTCCCTTGAATTATTCTCCAAAATCAATCAAACCTAATCCTTAATACCAGCATTTCCTTTAACTAAGTTGAGCCCAGGAACAGCCTGTGTAACCAAATGTGTAATTAATTGCTTTTATATCTTTGTTTATTAAACCACACAAAATCATTCTGGTTTATTGATCTTTATAGAATTATAATTGTCAGTCAACGAATCGAGTTCTCCCCTCCAGAGAATGAGACTGAGTATGTATTCATGTTTTGCTGAACAAGCTTCAGATGGTGCCCTTTTAAATATAAATATGAACATTAACTACCTAAAATGTTACACGCGTTGTCCACAATATAATGGCTCGTCCCAGAGAATATACATTACATCTTGGTACAAATGTGTGAGCAGGAAACGAGTATAATTACCCTACACTTACTACAAGTCAAGATTTGGGGATTTGTATAGATTTTGTATTTATTATAGGAAAGAAGAACAATGTAAATATTCCAGATAATAGCCTTGTTCTAGTTCCATCCACAGACGTATGGGCAGGTTGATGTTACAGACAAAAAATAATAAAAAAAATACACATACTCATACTTCTCAAGATATTAAGATAAGATAAGATGGAGAGTGACAAAAGCATTTAGAACCCAATTCCTCTGCATTACACTGATTCATATCCAGTCTTATTGCAAGTGCTTGGGTAGATAAAATGAAGCACATCTTTCCCTATTCCCTTTCTAAATAAATACTTTCTGTGGCTGAGAGATACACAAACATGTGATTATGTGTAAGATAAAATACATATGACAGGACGTTTTGAGAGGGTGAATGGGAGTTCACAGTCTCCCCAGTGGCCCAAGATACTCTGGATCCCAAATACTCCTTTTTTATCCTTTATTGATAAGCATATTAGTAGTAAAAGTACATATTACTCAAGTATAACTACAATTTGAGGTTTGTTCTGGTTCTTAGGTGTGATTTCCAAGCCAGGCCTGTTGTGCATCGATTATAACCTGCATTAGCGCCTGGACCCAATGCCATTAGTGCCCTATTCAAATTGCAGCCAGTGTTCTGCAATCACAAAAATCACTTAAAATCAAAACACATTGTTTAGATTATACAGCACCCAGCTCATAATTTCGGTCAAGTGTTGGCCAAACTTTCCGCGGGGGGCGGGACCAACGTTTTTCAAAACAACAATCAAGCAAGTTACTTATATTTCGATTTTTTGTTTTTTTCATCTGTAAATAAGTTGTAAAGCAAGTTTATGACTCATGGAAGAGTGTCCAAACTTGTTTTTATTTTGTTTTTTAATTTTGAACATACCACAAAAGCATGTGCAATTCCTGTTTTAGGCCTTACTTAAAGCTGGGGAACCTGAATTATTTTATTAGTAAATGCGTACATGTTGTGATTGATCTCAAATAGTATATTGTAAAAGTAACTCAAAAAAAGTGACAAAAATGAGATCTCTGCACCCTGTGTAATAATAATTTATTATGTGCATTTTATGTCAACCCAGGTCTATTCCCCCAATATTTGTTTGGGTGGTCCACTCCGGTTCCACTTTGGTGTGTGAAAAAATCTGTTTTATGGAACATAAAATTGCCTGCAACGCAGATCATATTTTATTGTTTCTGACCAAGCCAGAGATTTCCATACCTAAAGTGAGTATGTCGGTGTAATCCCTCATTCGTCCAGGCGTGTTCCATAGTAGAAAAAGCTTCAGTTGTAGTCATCTGGACTCAGTTTGAAAAAATAGACGTTTCGACTCTCATCCAAGAGTCATTGTCAATAAAAGAATTTAGATCGAGAACTCCGATATTAATAATGTTCTGTGGTAAGACCCACCCATTGGGCGGAGCCTTCCTGAAGTAGAAAGAGTTGTTTGTTTCAACAGAAACTCCCCCTTGTATCTACCGAGCTAGCCTATTCAGAATCTTAATGGGCTATTAGAATCCTCTTTGTCTTTGTGAGACCCTGGCTCAACCACCCTGAGTACCTGATTAGCATCTGAATGTCCTCTACCTTTCCAGGGGTTCAGTATCCCATTATAAATAACAGGAAGATTAAACCTTAGCCCTCCATTTCTGTTTAAAGAAGGTCTTTCTTTTTTTAACAAAAATAGCTTCCTTGTTAAAAAAGAAAGACCTTGGTTTAAATAATAAGAAGGACTCAAGTGAATGAGAACACGACAACAACAGCATAACATCTCTCAAGAACAAATATGCATGAATTAAAATAACACAAGCCAGGAATAAAATTACAGCCAGGAATAAAATTATAGCAAGCAGCAAAAGCATTCATAATGTGGAACGAGGAATCTCTTTATAATTGTCAAAAGTGAGGCAGTCCTTGGGGTGTGTGTGTGTGTGTGTGTGTGTGGCACAAAGAAGCATTAGCCGCTAAAGTAATAGGATTAATTTAAGGCAGTGCTAGTACTTTCTCTGGGACTTTCTGCTACTGCTATCTCAGTAGTACTGACACACAGAGCCACAGTCATATTTTTTCAGAACCTCATAAAGACACGTTTTCTTCATATTTTACACGTACAAATATGCAAACAATATAATAAAGAAAACTTGTGCTATAAACATGAATATTGTACAGTAAGAAATGTGTCTGTCGCTACCAGTCTTTGAAATTGTAGTGATTATGTATGCTGTGTAATTAAGTTGAGTGCAATATAATCTGCTTATTTCAGTTATCAGCTTTTATACTTTGACTAAACTACTGAAATACATTTTTACAGAGGAATTTTAAAAGAAATACAGTATTATCTATCTAACCCTAACCTTCTCATACAAATAAATTAAAACTAAGCATGCTGGCAATTTTCTAATTCTGCAGTGTAAAAATTGTTTAACAGAAATAAAATAGGAATTTGACTAAAAACTAAAACAAGCAAACAAACGGAGCAGCGTGCATGTTCACTCACATGTATTCTTTAACTCATTTGCAAAAGTTTCATGTTTTAAAAGGCCAAATGCATTTTACTGCAACCATCCCGCTCTGATGAAACCCAATAGACATTATTTTCCTTGATAATATCTGTATCTGAAAAATGGTGACAAAATAAAATTACTTTTTACCTTTTTTCAAAGTGAAGATGTCTGATTTTGCACTTGGACGCTTTTTCTCACGACATATGAAAAGTCGAACCACTTCCACAACTTCCACAAACACATCATTATTTCAAAGCAGCCTCTATGTCAACCTCCCAACAGCAACTTCACCTGCACTTCCAGACAACACCTTTGCACCACAAAATGTTTTTTTGAAAGTAAATATTATTCAAAACAATCCCCCGACACAGAAGCGCAGACGTAAGAAAAACAAGTAATTGCCGTATTGTTGACATAGACCCGCCCACTCTCCGTCTCAACTACAACAAAGAAACAGCATATGAGGTTTGAAAAGTACTCACTGTATTCATGGAG
Organism: Eucyclogobius newberryi; assembly: GCF_026437365.1. Classification (NCBI taxonomy): domain Eukaryota; kingdom Metazoa; phylum Chordata; class Actinopteri; order Gobiiformes; family Gobiidae; genus Eucyclogobius; species Eucyclogobius newberryi. The sequence goes on along the minus strand of NW_027315724.1, from coordinate 15,005,582 downwards.
GTCGATGGTGGTGCCTTCAGTCCAGCGTGTACTTTCACAAAATACTACTTTACCCTGTGTAAAAAGCTTGTGTAGTGTTTCTGCTATCACCTGGGCTCAGGAGTCGTGTGTGTGTGTGTGTGTGTGTGTGCAGCATGCTAATCCCCACAGGCTGCATGAGGTGATGCTAGGCAGCGCCTCAGCGGAGACACGGCAGGATCGTCATTATTGACATCAATACATGATGAAGTCATTGTGTCATATTAGTACAATTACAATGAAATGATCTCCATGGAGATTGCTTTGCCTGGAATTTCTGAGACAGTATGGCACTAAACATGTGCATTGTAGCTTAAAATACCTTGGAAAAGGTGCATTGTTACTGAGAGAGCAGGTGCCTCTCCACAGTGTCTCATTTATAAAAGTCTACATGGAATCCTTACTAAAAGAGTACATTTGGATCAAAACTCAAACGTCCGCAAACTTGCTCAATTCTCATCTCTCTGAGCACAGATCACCTTCTACCTGATCTCAGAAAGCCCTGGCGTACAAAATTCAGGGATTTTGGACTGGACTTTTTATAAATTACAAACATGGAAAACGACATACATAACATTTTTGTACGTACCCAGGCTTTATAAATAAGACCCCTGAACTGTAACTTTACCTTGCGTAAATGTATGAATGAGAGTGAATGTGGGACAATGTATATTTTGTATGTTCATTGCCGCCAAATTCTATTGAATTATTTTTTGTAAGCCCAAAATCACAGCAGCAGTTGCTTCACAGGGCTGAACAAAACTGTTGATGAGTCGAAAGGCTTAGTGGTAATGAGACATCATTTACCTTTGAGTCCGACTGAGGTGCACTGACGGCAGCTTGTCTATATGCTGATAGAATCATCCCACATTTTTGGACAGTGTCAGAGGCAGAGGCCTGTCCACTGAGAGTCGGCTGTGCACAAATGTGCATATGTGTCCAGGGAAGTCTTCAAGAGATTTGTGAGCTCGATGATGATCTAACAAGACCAGTGTGTACGTGATGCAGTGGGAAAATAAATTGAATTCAATTGAGTGCCTGACAAGGAGGCCCTTGATCAGCCCTTTGATCGATTCACACATCTTGGAACATTCTTGATGCTGAATCAGGTCATAAATACGCAATATATGCAAATATGCAATAAAGCTCAAATCTCACTGGACATTTGAAATCAGGAAGTGCCCTTATGTTTTTCTCTGGTAAGGTATGTTTATCTGTCCTCAGGTGATGGTGGAATGCGCTTCTAAAGTATAATTGCTAATAGTAGTTCAAATAAAGTGCAACTAATTAGCCAATTCAAATAAATTACATTTTTCCATTCACGTATTTGTCAATAGGGCAACATGCATCTTGTCCAGCCAGTCTCTGGGCTGCAGACTCTATCCAATTGAAATATTCACTCAAAAATGAATGATAGTATTACTCATAAGTAATAATATTATTATTACTTATCATGTATTTATTCAAAACTACATGCACAATAAATACCGGTACCATAGCCAAGAGGTCACAATACAATCATCTTAATCAAGCTTAGAACTCAAGGTCAAACAAATGTATTGTAATGTTGAATACTTCGCAGTATCACCAGATGCACTTGCGAGATGTGCAATAATCAGATAAGACAGTAATTAATAAGAAGTCACAGGTGCAGTGTGGCGATATCTCATGGTATGTGTTTATTTTGAGCACACGACCTCCTGTAGATCACAGAACTCTGATATATATCACTGGGATTTCTCCAGGGAGGATCCTGATTGTGCTGGACTCAGTCCATTCTTCGTTAAATGTCACTATCACTCACCTTGTTTACACAGATTCCCTACATTTTATTAAGACTTTATATATATATATATATATATATATATATATATATATATATATATATATATATATATATATATATATATATATATATATATATACCTAATATATATATATATATATATATATACCTAATATATATATATATATATATATATATATATAGATATAGATATAGATATAGATATAGATATAGATATATATATATAGATATATAGCAGCACTCAGATCTAACAGAATTAAGACTGAGGCTGAGACTGAATTACACTGACACGGGCAAAGCCTCAGTCTTAATTCTGAGCGCTGCTTTTGACACTGTCGATCATGGGATCCTCTTACAGAGACTAGAGGACTGGGTGGGCATCACTGGCACTGCCCTAAACTGGTTAAGGTCCTATCTGGAAGACAGGAAGTACTTTGTTGAAATTGGTAGCTGTGTCTCATACCACATGCCCCTGACCTGTGGAGTGCCCCAAGGGTCAGTCCTGGGTCCCCTTCTGTTCAACCTCTACATGCTGCCGTTGGGTCAGTTGATACGCAGTGAAAATGTGTCCTATCACAATTATGCAGACGACACTCAGATCTATGTTTCACTATCGGCAGGTGACTATGGACCAGTGGATTCACTCTGTCACTGCATCCAACAGATCAGTTTGTGGATGCAAAACAATCTCCAGCTGAACTCAGACAAGACTGAAATAATCGTTTTTGGCCCACAGAAACAAAGAGAAAGTGTTAGCGGTCACCTCCAGAGTCTCGCTCTAAAACCTACAAACCAAATTAGAAATCTGGGGGTAATAATGGACTCAGACTTGAACTTTAATAGCCACGTCAAATCAATAACATCAGCAGCTTTTTACCATCTAAAAAACATTTCCAAAATCAAAAATAATGTCTAAACCAGATTTGAAGAGACTTATCCATGCGTTTGTCTCCAGTAGATTAGACTGTAACGGCCTGCTCACTGGCCTCTCCAAACGAGTTGTAAAACAGCTGCAGTACATCCAGAACGCTGCTGCTCGGGTCCTGACTAGAACCAGGAAGTATGATCACATTAGTCCTGTTCTCAGGTCTCTGCACTGGCTCCTGTGGCTCAGAGAATAGACTTTAAAGCAGCTCTGCTTGTGTACAAGTCTCTCCATGGCCTAGCACCAAAGTACATCTTGGATATGTTAGTGCCATATGAACCATCTCGGACTCTGAGGACCTCAGGGACCGGCCTCCTGCTGGTGCCCAGAGTCAGGACAAAACATGGGGAATCTGCATTTCAGTTTTATGCAGCTAAAATCTGGAACAGTCTTCCTGAAGATGTGAGACAGGCTTCTACTCTGACAATGTTCAAATCTAAGCTAAAAACAGTTTTGTTTAGCTGCGCATATGACTGAAGGGATTTTTTCTTTGCACTCTTCTCTTTTGTTTGTGATTTTATTAGTTTAGAAAATCAGTTGGATTGATAATTTTTAATTTAGTTAATTTTATTGTATTTCTGTTTCTGTAATTTCTTTGTGATTTGAATGCATTTTTCCTGCTGTGTGAAGCACTTTGAATTGCCTTGTGTATGAAATGTGCTCTACAAATAAACTTGCCTTGCCTTGCCTATATACATATATATACCCAATATATATATACATATATATATATATGTATATATATATATATATATATATATATATATATATATATATATATACATACCTAATATATATATATACCTAATATATATATATATACCTAAATATATATATATACCTAATATATATATATATATATACCTAATATATATATATATACCTAATATATATATATATATATATATATATATATATATACCTAATATATATATATATATATATATATATATATATATATATACCTAATATATATATATATATATATATATATATACCTAATATATATATATATATATATATATATATATATATATATATATATATACCTAATATATATATATATATATATATATATATATATTAGGTATATATATATATACCTAATATATATATATATATATATATATACCTAATATATATATATATATATATATATATATACACATACATAATATATATATATATATATATACCTAATATATATATATATATATATATATATATATATATACACATACATAATATATATATATATATACCTAATATATATATATATATATATATATATATATATATATATATACCTAATATATATATATATACCTAATATATATATATACCTAATATATATATATACCTAATATATATATATACCTAATATATATATATATATATATATATATATATATATATATATATATATATATATATATATATATATATATATATATATATATATCTCCCCTCTTCATTAAATTGATTGAACCTTAGAAGATTCGTGAGCAGCTTGCATCCTCTTTCTAGTTCCTTGTTTTTAGATTCCTTGTCTGTTTCATAAGAGTGCATGAGTGACTGGTCTTCACATTTGAATAGAGTCAGACGTGTATCTTAATGTCGTACTTTGATATGTTTCGACGTCACTCTCCCGCCTTCATAAGTGTTACTGTTGTTACTTAACTGGTGTTAAGTGTTACTGGAAGGCGGGCGGCAGACTGCAGCCGAAACATGTCCAGGTACGACACTAAAATACAGGTCTGACTATAAGAAATCCAGCAGGCTCTGGTATACTCTTACGGAATGTAACGATTCCATCAGTCAATCTCAGCATGTGGTGCTGGTGTGGTTGCACCTTGATAATATGTGTCTTGGTTGTAATATTGTAAGAGAATGAAGTAAATTATATTTTGTAAAAGTAGCTTCTCAGGTGAGAATGAGACCGCTGTGGGCTGTTTGTGTCTAATCACATCGCGTTTTATTATTTTCCAAGCAGGAAGTGCACTTAGCATGCTAATGTTTGTTACCTTTACCATGACTGTGAATTTCACTCTGGCCTGACAGTTGAGAAAAAGGTGCTTTTAAACTCATCATGGTGACTATTTTGAATGCTCAGAATGTATTTGGTAATAACTTTTTTCCTCTTTTAAGAATATCTAAATCAGGTACCGCACCTCTAAGTAAGAAAAAAGCATATGCTAACCTCTGGGTGACCAAAAGCATTCTTTAAAGCCAATTAAAGCCACAATAATGCATCAAACAAAGTTACGATGTCTATTTCCTATTGAGATATTTGTACTTTTGATTTAATCCGACTTCAACCAGTGCAGCTGGAGCAACTAATCAGGACCAGTGGGCACCCAGCACAGTAGTACAACACAGCAGGGTCCATCTGAAGATACTGTGCTAGGGCCATACTATCATGCTAGACGATTGCTCATCTGTGCTTTGTTTGGGGTTTCTAGTATAACTGTAGCCCCCAGAGGACATAAGAAAAGCATATTTTAGGGCCAAAGAATGTTCCTAACCACTTATTTACCTCTGTGAAGCTGGATTGTTCGTAAACCTCACTCTTATCTGATAGTCGAAGAGAGAACACAAAGGGCATCTGATCATGTTTATGTGACTCCATTCCATCTTGTTCAAACAGACAGCCCCATTAAGATACTTGTGATAGGTAATCGATCTTCTCACATCCATCCATTATTTACTGCAAAACCTTGTCTCCTTTCTTGCATCGGGAAAGGAACGGCCAACATGACCCCATCGAACCAATTTGTCGTCTTCGTCCGGGAAAAAGCAGGCTATCACGCATCTGTCTTCTATAGCCTGGAGGAGCCACAACAAATGCTCACACACAGGTACGGGAAAAAAGTAGAGATAGAGAGGATGTGAAGTGATGGGTTTAGATGCAACCAGAGGCCACTGAAACTTTAAAACTACAAAAAAGATCTCAAGTTATCAGTCGATTGTCAAAGGAATTGTCTAAATGCAGAAAATGCGTAAGTGTACTGAAATGTAAGTATGGTATGAGATGTATATGGAAAGAATTGAAATTGCTCAAAACATTATTTATATTTGTGGAGATTTCTTCCACATACATTCCACAAACTCATTGTTGCTTTCTGGCATTAGTTCTGTTCATTGTTTTCATGGACAGAATTTTCAGACGAAGTCAGAAGATGCCCAGTTTGAGAACCACAGGAGCTCATCTTTGCTGTTTGCAGATGATGTTGTTGGCTTCATCAAACCAGAGCCTACAACATGCCCTGGGACGGTTCGCAGTTGAGAGTGAAGCAGCTGGGATGAGAATCAGCACCTCCAAATCCGAGGCCATGGTTCTCAACTGGAAAAATGTGGCTTGCCCTCTCCGGGTGGGTGGGGGGAGTCTACATTCCTGCCCTCACCTATGGTCATGAGCTTTGGGTAATGACCGAAAGGACAAGCGGTCGAAATGAGTTCCCTCCGCCGGGTGGCTGGGCGCTCCCTTAGAGATAGGGTGAGGAGCTCAGTCACAGGGGAGGAGCTCGGAGTAGAGCCGCTGCTCCTCCACATCGTGATGAGCCAGCTGAGGTGGCTCGGGCATCTGTTTCGAACGCCTCAGGATCCCCCCGGAGGAGTCGGAGGACCCGGCCCAGGATGAGCGGAGGAAGATTGATGAATGATTATCCCAGTCATCTGTTTCAAATGTTTTCTTGGTCTCATAGTCATGGACCTTCACTTAAACCCGGACCATTTAACAACTTTCACTCTTCATACAGCCTTTTTATATTACAAAAAACATTTCCATCTTTGGGCTAGAATGAATGTGTTCTCTGGACTTTGAAAGGGAGCGGATTGGAGGAGGCTGTAAACATTGTGAGGAAAGCGAGCAGGGAGCGACACTGAAAGGTCATGACCATAATTGGGACCATTCATCACGGGACAGTTTTAGAAGGTGCTATGAGCCGTTAAACTCTTGAGGCCCTGCATTGACTGTGATAAGACTCCTTCTTCTAAACATTTAATACACTCAGGCAATATAGACGCATCCTGTTGTGCAACTGAAAACCTGTAGGCGGAGGTAATTATTGCTGAAATTCTCCTAGGCTCAGTGTTTCTTTCCCCTTAGACCTTTTTCCATTTACATTGTGCAAAATCAAAGGGTGTGAAATGTCCCACAGGTGCTGCAGTCCAATGAAGAAGCCCAGTGAACCCAAGTGATTAGCCTAATTAGCCTGATCTGAATGTAAGCCGGACAAAAGATGGCTCTATCCATTGCGGTACACGCTGAGGTGCACAGCTGGGATGGGAGAAAGGTCTGCTAGTATTTCACAAAAGAACATCTCAAGAGTATAGAGCAGGTTTAATAACAATAGAAAGGAAAATCTATGACTGAAGATAAGGACAAGCAAAACATTGACTCAATTAATAATTGCATTCATTGGCGATGAGTCAACCACCAAACCACAGGATGGTAGGTCAATATGTTGAGCACGAGCCCCAGGACACAGACTTCATGATTTCTGTCTGAAAAACATGTTTACCACTTCTGGAACATTTGCTGGTAAAACGGTAAAATGAGGACAGCGTTATTGTACACTTCAGTACTATTTATAATTCAACAAAGTCACTCCAAGTCGATGAATCACATTTCTTTCCTTTTTCTATGAGTCTGAAATGTCCCAGCACCTCGGAGAGCCTCTGGTGACCTTGCTGTCAGCCTTCCTGGTGCAGTTTCAGAACCAGAGGCAGTTTTCTCTTTCGTTCACTCAAATCTCCGCAGTACAGAGCCAGTAAGTTGAAGTATAAGGACACGACAGCCCCATGTACAGTGTGAGTATTTTTCTACTGCTTTGGTAGGGACAGAGGAGCAGTTTGCAGTAACTCGGTGTCAACATTAAATGATCAGCTCTTTAAGGACGTCCAGCTCTCCTCAGGGCTGATCCTTGAGCGTAACAGGTCTGAATCTGAATTTTTAGGTAATGATATCACTAATAAAGTCAACGAAGCAATAGGAAATGCATTTGTGGCATTACGAGCGGTCGTGCCGTCTTCGCACCCACAGTATCTGCTTCACATGTACAACAACGCCACCCTGTTTTTAGAGTAAGGGACAGGGAACACTCTAATTAGTTGATCCCGCGTCATAAAAGGTCACACAGGTAAGTTGGGACTGTAATGATTGGACAGAGACAAAGATACAAAAAGAGAACATTTATTAAGCTCTATGATATTAGATAAGTGAGTTCAATAAATTAACACATATTCGTCACATGTCACATTTCAGATTTACATTTTACTCGAACAGAAGAAGAGAAGAAGAGAAGAAGAGAAGAAGAGGAGGACCGCATGATGTTGTCAGCCTATGCCAGAAGCGCGTTTGGAGATGCCACCGAGGCCGGCTTCCCGGAAGGACCCCAAACTGCACAAACAATGCGTTATGAGCTGTAGTTTAGAATACAAGACCGACGCCTGTATACGGTCGCTTACCGCTGATGAAAGGCATGTTAGGCTCCTGAGTTAAGGACCAGAGCGACGCAAAACAAGCCGACACCAGAGCCTAGAACACGGACGGGTTAGCACGCACTACACAAGAGTGCGGAAAGTACGTATAGAGATTCAACTCACCAGGTGTGAGCTAAACTACCTTGAGGCCACGACGCTTTACGCTGAAAGTAGCACTAGTTTGCCCTATCCTTCGGCTGGCCAGTCTGCGGCTCTGCGAGCTGCCATCTTGGTTTGACGTCAGAGGTGAGAGGTCGGGCAACGTAACAGACCCTCCTTTTATAGGGCGCCCTCACCTCAGTCATTACCTGCAGGTGGACAATAGACCGTCCTGCTAAACATTGTAATGAACAAATGAGAAGGTTGACCCTAACCTCTTGAGAACTGGCTCTTGAGACAGAGAGAAATACTGTGGGAAACTGCTTTACCAAGTTACTCTGTACGGTCCAAATACTTTATCATGTTAGAGTTTTTGTTTATTTGTTTTCAGTGTAGAAATGAAGGAATTAAAATGATCAGATTTACAGGTACAAAATCATAAAATGCAATAAAATATCTGTAACCGGATTTTTACTGTCCTAAAAATGAAACATAACAGAACTAGTTCATTTTAAACTCAAATAGATGTTTTTATAATACATCTGTACTGGAGCCAGATTTTACTTAATTACTTGGAAAATAATGTGTATCGCTCCTTTAAAGGAAGTTTGAATATCTGGATGCACTATATGTATGGTAATTCTACACTCAAAATAAATACATTCATAATACAAAAAAGTTATATGTCAGTATTTACATTTGGTGTTGATCCAAAGCAAATCATTTCGATATTATATTTGTTTGAGTCATTTTATTTTCGAGTGATATGCCTCAGGTGTAAAATTGAAGTTTCAGAGTCTCATGCAGCTGGCCCCTCTCTCTCCATTATGAGCTCATGGCTGTGCATGATTTCTCTTGGGTCTGTCTTGGAGAAAGATTCTGCGACCTCTGCCACACAGACACACTGCAGGCAAAATGAGCACTTTGGAGACGCCACACTCCCCACACCGCACCGCTCTTATCAAACTATAGCTTAATATGAATTTTAGATATGAGGAAAAAAAGACAAACAGCAGGATTTTTTCAAGCCACTCTCGTCTTATCTGGACCGCTCTGGGCATAATACATAAGCCAGGCTCTTGGTATCGCATCGAGCCCAGGTCGTACAGCACAAGTGCACTCGCTTAGCAAATATCACTGAACCCGTTTGGCTTTGGGAGCAAGCGTAAGGAAAGTGAGGCATCTGAGGACATAGAATAAACTGCATCAATTACACAAGGTCTTTGCATAAGTGTAAGACCTCATTCATCAGGAGTGGTCCAGAGTAGACAAGGTTTCAAAGGGCTTTTTCTGAGCAGAGGAGTTACAGCGAAGAGTTTCTGATTTACAAAACAAGTGAATAGCGATCTAAAATTGAAAGAAGGAGAATATGGAATCTAACAAACATATGACAAAAAAATATCAGGAATCAATACAGACCTAATTGTCAGAGTCAACCAGGTGACCAAATCTAGGGCTCGTTTGTATAATTATATGAAAACTAATTAAACTGTGCGTGTAAAGCTTTTCAGGCTGCATATGTAATGTTTTAAATGCAGTTACAACTTTTAAAATAGGTATAAAATCACTTGTTTTATGGAGTGCAGAAAATCAAAATGGCAGAAATGGTCACTTTTCATCACTCCGATATTCACACACATTCACACACAGACACTGGCGACGGGTTAAGTGTCTGGCCCAAGGACACAACAAGAGTTTTCATCAGAGGCAGCTGGGATCGAACCGGCAACCTGCAGGCCAGTGGAGGTGACCGCTCTGCCAAAGGTGTTTGTGTCGAGAGCGAGATCATCTTTCAGCAACAATGAAATGGACGAATGGATTTTCATCATTAAAAAACTCTAAAACATCTTGACAATAATGTAAAGTGTTGAATAATAAATAAATCATTCATGACTACAGTTGAACAAAAGTGTGGGATAGAACTTGACATTTCTAAAAGGATTCGTTTTTAGTATTTGGCTTAAAACAAAAGTTAGAGTCACCATCCTTCACCTAATAAACATGGCTTTGGGTGAGGTCCCTGCTCCTTCTGTCTTCTTTGGTTCATGTTAAGTTACTCAGAGATGTTTGGCCCTTTACCATGCGTACAGTCTCCTCACCTGCTCCCACCTCTGGACCCCCGTCATATGTGTACAGCGATGAACGCTCCAGGACCAGGAAATGTCAGCTCGCCACTAGGAATTCTGATGTAATCACAGAAAGGTTGCGACAAATGGAAATCTTGAATGGGATTTGAATTGATGTGAGACCAAGTGACAGATTTTAGAGCAAACAAAAGTTTGGGAGTAATATTGTTAGAAATGAAATAAAAAGTAATGTTAGATTTTTTAAATTTCTTATTTTTGTCAACTGAAACAACCGATTTGAATAAAAACAACAAAACAATGCAAATAAAAATGGCATGGTTTTATGTATTTGTTTTGTAGCTATGGTGATTCATGTTATTCCACCTCACCGACTTTTATTTCAGTGGGAATACCATTCATTTCAAAGGAGAATTAGAGAAAAAATTTAAATATTAGATTATATGAAGTAGGTTGATTTGTTTGATGTTTAGTTTAGTTTAGTTGCCATTTGCAGTTAAAAAACCTCATTGGAAAGACATGTGCAAAAAAACTCAAAATGCCCAACAAAACATCAAAAACAACCACAAACAAACAATTACAAGATACGAAACACTTTAAGTAACATGAGAAATTTGACGTTGTGAAAGTAGCAAGCTAAAAAGTTAATATATATATAAATATGTTTTAAATCTGATGTGCACCAACAAATACACAATGCAACCTTTCTCTGGATGACTTGAAAACAGCTTTATGGTCAGTACTAAAATCACACAACCGGAAACAGGGCCTCAGATTATGCTTGTATATTAAAATCTGGAGTATTTGTTTCTCCGATTAAAATAATTAAGTTACTTTGAAATGTGGTGCTCATTAGACCAGTGGGTTTGATAACTTGTAGAGAAAAGATAACTGTCTGCTTCCATTATTTTCCCATACAATAATTTGTATTGAATTGTGTATTTTGTTATGCCAACTGACCTATATTTCCATTACTCTGAAACGCACAGATAGGGCGGTTCATTCCCAAAATGTCACAATAAGTATTGGAACACCAATTCTCTGTTGGAAAGTGCAGTAACCTGAAAGTCCTGTGCCCTTCTATTTGCCCGAAAGGTGTAAGTCGTCTGTAGTTTTATAGATTTGTCTTCAAGTTCGTACCTTTTAAATTATCCACCTACCTGTTATTATTATTCATGAGGAAAGTCGATTTGGCTCAAGTGCCGTGGCTGTGTTTGGCTGTCACCGCAATGTTCGCTTAAGCACCTCCGAGCCTTATTTATTCATGTGTGAAGCGAGCGGGGACACCTGGAGACGAGGCAGAGGACAGTGTCTTTTTAATAAGTCACATGTCAAGAGCAAGGACAGCGACAACAGGAGCGGGAATCACGTGCCCTGTCCAACCGTGAAGGCGTAAACATTTGATAAATTGACTATTAGAGCTGGGTTAAGGATGTAAATGAGAAACAAAATTATTCTGGAGGTGTTTAAAAGGGTTTTTCCTGCAGCTTCTGATCAAATGTCCACGCCAAAATTGGGGATCTGGAATGAGGCAATAGCCAAATTCTTTCAACAAATAAGAAGTATAATGAGAGTATAACCTAAGAAGTCAGCTTAATTACGCCCTGGCCAGTGATCGCCATAAAATAAATGACCAGAAAACATGGTATTTTCTTGGTAATAAAATGGAAGCAGTAGTTGTGGTGATTTTGGCAAAAATTAGTACCTATTTTTTTCCCTTTAACAATAGTCTGATCATATTTGAAGATGTTGGCGTGCAGGTCAAGTATCACACATAATTCCTTCATAATTTTTGTTCTTCTTTTATTTTTTCATTGACTCTTTTACTCTCAGTTTTCCTAGAGACAATATA